>NC_059276.1:10212775-10292775 GCF_017591435.1 Portunus trituberculatus
CTTCCTTTTAGAGTTTGCTAACAAAGACGCAAATGTTTTTCATCTTGGTGCGTGGGAGAGAGTTTGGTGCATAGAAAGAACAAGAACAAGAAGAACAAGAATAAGAACAAGAACAAGAACAGAAAGAAGAAGAAGAAGAAGAAAACTATAACTCAGCTTCCATAATTTCACTGCTTCCCTGCAATTCCCTCTTGTCATTAGATTTCCAGGAACAAGGGCGTGTACAAGTAATCAATACATACATAACAATACATACATACATACATACATACGTACATACATACACTGGCAGATTGATTGATAGGGAAATGCATAGAATCATAGGCAGACAGATAAGAGAACTCAAATAACCACGAGATCTAATATTATCAGTTATTTTATTCATTCAAACGGTTTGCTAGACTCCAGACAGTGCACAGATTGGCAAACAGACACAGACCAAGCCAAGGAAGCTTCTGGGTCAGGCTCATCACTAATAAAACCGCCAAGTTGGTGATGTGCTAGTGTTACAGTCACGGGGCACTCGTCTGTTAAAAAGAGTTTACAATTACACCAAGACTATATTGCGGCTTACATTATATGAAATTTTGGTTATCACACATGAAATTGAGCTTTTAGTCAGACAAAAAAAAAAAAAAAAAAAAAAAAAAAAAAAAAAAACGCACTAAATACTGACGTAAATTATTGTTAAGTACAGTAAACCGCCACTATATCGGATCAATTGGGGGAACTCCTGCCGAAATATCCGAAAATCCGAAAAATCCGATGTCCGGATGACCCCCTCATATAGCGGCAAGCGTCCGATGTGTATAAAGAAACTGGTTGCTATATGGAGCCTATTACATCAATAAGGATGTACTATGCATCACAAGACACGAATCACAAATAAAGCAAGTGAGGATCGAGCGAATGATTATAATTGTGATCGGTAATGCGGCACAATGCTGAATGAGTGGTGCGAGGGGAGCGTGGTGCTCGATTGACAGTATCCGAAATAACCGATATCCGACTTGTAAGTGTCCGACATGGTGAGGGTTTGCTGTAGATATATAAAAAGGGGCCACAACTATAAAACGTTTTCAATAAAAACACAAAGAAATACAAACTACATATAAAACTACCCAAAAATTAAATAAAAGCAGATGTAATACTGAAAATACCCAGAAATATACAAAAGAAGGACCACAAGTATAAAACATTTTAAATAGACACACAAAGAAATACAAACTACATACAAAAAACACCCAAAAATTAAACAAAAACAAAAAAGATACTAAAAATACCAAGTAATAGAGAAATGGAGAAATATAAACATCAGCTGATTGTAAACCCTGCTGGCCGGCCTGTGAGGTGTTGACACGGCGAGGCAGCGAAGCGGAGGCAGGGACACCAACACATACCGCGTTATTTATGTCAAAAAGGCTAATTTCACTCGCAGGTCGCCAGTTTAACAAGAAAATAAGGGTTGAGCGTCAGGCAGGAAGGATGAGGAACCTAGTTAAAGCCGCAGATGGCACAGTGGGAGACGAGACACCACCTAGTCCTCATCTCCCCGCCACCTGTCAAATGCTAGACACGCCAATCAAGTCCAGGTGTGACAAGAAGGAGTACAGGTGAGTCAACGTGGTATTTTTATGATTTTATGGGGTATTTTTTAAGTTAGAGAGTTATTGATCAAAGGTAAATCAATAGTTATACTGAAATGAGGTTTTTGCTTATTTTGAAGTTCTTGGTTGGTTTGTGTGTGTTTTGTTTAAATATTCGTTTTTTTTTTTTGTGTTTTGTTGGATGAATTAGTTTGTTGTCATGTTATTGTGTATTTGTTAATCCCTTCAGTACCATGATGCATTTTATTCATTCTGCTTACTATTGGGTGATTTTATACAGCTTCAGGAACTTAAGTGGGGGATTAAAATAGTGAAGACTCTGGCCGTCAATCTTCTGACCTCCATAGACCGTTCCTAATGTCAATAAAATGGTTTAATTGTACACAAATCTCAAGGTAAAATTATGTTGCATTATTGAAGGGGTTAAAAGTTTCCATTCTGTTATAAGCTTATGTTGATTGTTTCTGTGATTGCAGGGTTATCAAGCTTGAGAACGGCCTCACAGCGCTTCTTGTGTCCGACATCAACAGGATACAACATTCTGAGGAGGAGGAAGAAGATGAAGGTGGGTAATTTTGTGTCCTCTCTCTCTCTCTCTCTCTCTCTCTCTCTCTCTCTCTCTCTCTCTCTCTCTCTCTCTCTCTCCAGTAATCCTTTGTTCTCTCACCACAACTATTTTCTAAAGTCACACAGACGACTAGTCAAGTTCTTAACAGTGCTTTTTTATTTATAATGTAGAAATCTTAGCAATATGTCACAAGAACTATAGAAGCACCCTTAAAATCTGCGCCACTACTTGATTATTTATTTATCTTCTTTTTTAAGATTCTGACGAATCGGAAGATGACGACGACTTGGAGGATGAAGAGTCAGATATGGAGACTGAAGATGAGGAGGAGGAGGAGGAGGAGGAAGGAGGGAAGGATTGCAAACAGAAACTGTTAGACACCACAAAGTATCTGGTAATAATTCCTTCACAGCATCAACAGAGCACAATATTATCTTTACACAGCATTTACCTTTACATATTACCTTAGACACAGCTAGTTACTATCACAACACAGTATTATATTCTCTATTTAGCACATCATACCATCTCCATTCCCTCTTAACACTAATTTCAACACATATCAAAACTTTTTGCATTATCTTATCACTCTTAACACTATAACTTTTCATCTTCCCACAGTCTGCAGCCTCACACTTCCTCTCCATTCAGCATCTTACTAAATAAAGTGTATGTTCCTGCAGACTGCAGTGCTTCATACATCCTCACACCATCACCATCTGTTTTCAACACCTTATCAACTTCATACTTCTCACAGTCTGGACCTTCACAGTTTCTCTCCTTTCAACACCTTATCATTGAAGAGTGTATGTTCCCAAATACTGCAGTGCTTCATACATCCTCACACCATTACTATCAATCTTTTCAATACCTTATCAATTTCATACTTCTCACAGGCTGCAGCTTCACACTTTCTCTCCTTTCAACATGTTATCAATGAAATGTGTACATTCCCACAGGCTGCAGCTTCCTGACAGTTGGTGTGGGCAGCTTTGAGGATCCTGAGCACATCCCTGGCCTCATGCATTTCCTGGAGCATATGGTTTTCATGGGCTCAGAAAAATTCCCTAAGGAGAACGACTTTGATTTCTTCATCACGGTACAGTATTGGTCGTGTTATAATGGATTGTAGTGGTTAGGGAGGAAATTTGCCTTTGAAAACTTGGCTTATCATAGTTATTGCTTTTGAAAATAGTCCATGTAAGATAAGTAGTTTTGTTAAGAGTATTACTGTTATTGCGAGTGGTTTGTCTGTAATAGTTAATGACAAAATCACCCATGAAAGCCTGACTGATTATCTCTGTGGCCTTTGAAATTCACTCTTATCTGAGTATGTGGTGTTTCAGAATACGGACTTTTCATGAGGTCTTTGTTTAATGTTATAAAGCTTTTGCTACTAGTATTGCATCAAAATATCACCAGATCAGCCAGCAACACTCAATAAATCACAGTTCTCTCTCCTCATAAGACTCAGAGCATTTCCAAACATAGACCCTTAATAATCTTGCATTTATGAAGACACTTTATATTATTACCATCAAAATAACCCCATATTAGCCAGACACTCAATTGACCCCTGCTCTTCCTCCCTGACACCCACAGAAGCACGGAGGCCACGACAATGCCCACACAGACATGGAACATACCACCTTCTACTTTGAGGTGCAGGAACGTCACTTGGCAGGCGGTCTGGATAGATTTGCCCAGTTTTTCATCAGCCCTCTCATGAAGCAGGAAGCCATGGAGAGGGAGAGGGAGGCTGTGCATAGTGGTGAGCTGTCAGGAATTGTCTGTGTGTGTATTTACCTAATTGTATATACCTGGTTATATATTACAGAGTTTGAGTGGGGCTCAGTATCTCTATATCTACATTTATCCAACTGTTCCTTAAATTTGGGCATGCTTTTAGTTGCTACAATCTCTTCACTTAAGCCATTCCAGGTGCCCACTGTCTTATGTGGAAAACTAAACTTCTTAATGTTCCTCATGTCTGTGTGTGTGTGTGTGTGTGTGTGTGTGTGTGTGTGTGTGTGTGTGTGTGTTAGGGTCAGGGGATATTTAACTTTGTTTTGTCATGTTTATTGGTTCTTCTGCTTTTTCTGTTCATGTTTTTTTGCTAAGGGAAGTGTTTAGGTTGTTTGGAAAGGTTTGAGGTTTTTGTTGTGTTATTTAGTGGTGATGAAGCCTGTTCTTCCAGCTGTGTCTGAATTAAGTTGTGGAGAGAAGGTTTAGGTGTGTTTAAGGAGGATTTGAGCCCTTTCTTAACATATCTTGTGGTGAGAAAACCTCTTGTGATGTTGCTCTAAAATGTTTGGGATTAGAAAATAGTTAGGCAAAATCTTTGGATGATTTTAACTTTTCTTTGCTATATTGAATGTTAAGGAACTCTTTTGATACCACCTTCACCAAGACAAGACAAGAAACACATAGCCCTTACTTCTTCACCCACAGAATTCCAAATGGCCCTGCCTGAGGATGCTTACAGAGTGCAGCAAATCTTTGGGAACCTTTGCCACGGAGGGACACCCAATGGGGAAGTTCACTTGGGGCAACGAGACAACGCTGAACACTGGCATCCCTGACGAGGCTTGCACACTAAGCTACATGAACTGCGCCTCAAGTATTACTCTGGCCACTACATGACATTAGCAGTGCAGGCCAGGCTGTCCCTCGATGCCCTGCAGGAACTAGTCTGCAATATATTCTCCCAGGTATGCAGGTTAGGAATTCTAATAGAGGTGTGTAAATGGTTATGATAAGGTTGACAGAACTACATGACGTTAGCAGTGCAGGCCAGGCTGTCGCTCAATGCCCTGCAGGAACTAGTCTGCAATATATTCTCCCAGGTATGCAGGTTAGGAGGTTATTTGAGGTGTTTAAGGGGTTATTATAAGGGTGACAGACAGAACTACTTGATGTTAGCAGTGTAGCCCAGGCTGTTCCTTGATACCCTGAGGAACTAGTTTGTAGTATGTTCTCCCAGGTATGCAGGTTAGGAGATCCAGTGGAGGTGTTGAGGTGATGGTGTGTTGGTTTTGACAAGGGTGGCATAGACAGAATTATGTGATGTTAGCAGTGTAGGCATTTCAAGACATTTGTCCCAGACTGTTGACTAACTTTATTAATCTTTTAGGGCAATCAAGCTAAGATCCCCTTCTATTAACTCCCTTCTCAGGTCCTGAATAACAAGCTAGCCAGACCGTCCCACACACACCTTGACTTACCCTTCCCTGTCAAACATAAGCTAAGATTCCCTTATATTAACTCTCTTCTCAGGTCCCAAACAACAAGCTGGCCAGACCGTCCTACACACACCTTGAGTTCCCCTTCCCTGTGGACAAGTTTCACTGCCTGTGTCGTGTTGTGCCCACCAAAGAGGAACACAACGTGGAGGTGAAATGGGCCTTACCTTCCCTCCTTTCCCACTACCAGACCAAGCCCCTGCACTACATATCTCACCTCCTGGGACATGAAGGCCAGGGCTCCATTCTTTCATTCCTCAAAAAGAAGTGAGTTGTATTTACATGTTTATATGTGTGTGCTTGTATTTCAGTGGCTAATAGCAACACAAATAACAAGAAAAAAATGCTTACTAAGGTGCCAGTCCAAAAGAAAGAAAATGTCATGAAATTGGAGGATTCAAGTCATTGGAAGGAAGAATTGCAGACACAACTGTGGAATTCAATACTAGGACATGTTTTTATTTTGAGATTTGTGTACAATTAGACCATTTTATTGACATTACAAAGGGTCTATGGAGGTCAGAAGATTAATGGCCACAGTCTTCACTATTTTAATCCCCCATATGGGTTTCTGAAGCTGTATAAAACCACCAAATAGTAAGCAGAATGAATATGGAAACGTGGCATGATACTGAAGGCGTTAGTAGATCATTTGAATATTTATGTCATGTGTTTATTTGTCAGAGTGTGGGCGTCAGAGCTGTACTCGGGCAATGATGAGTCTGGCTTTGAGCACAACAGTACCTATGCCATCATGAGTATAAGTGTTGACCTCACTGATGAAGGATTCGCTAACTTGAAGAGGTGAGTCACACAATTAAGTTTTTCCTTCATTTTTTACTTGATTGTGTGTGATATGAGACTTTTCTTTGGATATACATGCTACTTTGTCCCTTTCCCAGCCTATCACTTTCCTCCTTGGGCTGACAGGGCTGTGTGTGACTGGCATGTGTGTGAGTGTGGTACTTTGTCTGGGCTGCTGTGTGTGGGACTGCCAGCCTCTTACTATCCCTTCTTGCAGGTTCTGTGTGTCATCTTCCAATACTTGGCCATGTTACGAGAGGCTGGCCCCATTGAGAGAGTCTTCAGGGAGATACAGCAGATAGAGAAGCTCAAGTTTGAATATGCCGAGGAAATGTCAACGGTGGAGAATGTGGAGAACTTATCAGAGGCAATGCAGCTTTATCCACCTGCCCACTATCTCACTGGAGAGGCTCTACAGGACCACTATGACCCCAAGGTGAGGTGGTGAAGTGTAGCTACTGATGATGTGGGAGAAATGGTCACCTTAACTCTTTCAGTACTGGGACATATTTTTGCCATGAGATTTGTGTATGATTAGACAATTTTATTCACACTAGGAAGGTTCTACAGAGGTCAGAAGATTGATGGCCATAGTCTTCACTATTATAACCCCCACATAAGGTTCTAAAGCTATATAAAATCACTAAATAGTAAACAGAATGAATATGAAAATGTGTCATGGTACTGAAGAAGTTAAAAAAGAAAGGCCAACAGCTGCTATTGTTTGTGAAGGTAACATAATGGCTTAAAGGTTTAACTTCCTCCCACAGATCATAAAGGAATGTCTCGATGTGTTGCTTCCCGAGACTTGTAACATTATCATCAGCTCCAAGACACAGGAGGACCTTTGCCACCAGACTGAGAAGTGGTTTGGCACCAAGTATTGCACTGGAGGTAAGCCAAAGATGGAGAAACAGAGAGGGGAACTTTATTTTATGTTCACTCTTTCTAGTTGACAAATATAGTACTAGTTTGGTTATATTAGTCTCATTATTACTCCTTATTTCTCACCCCCAGAAATCCCCAAGGCGTGGGAGGAGCGATGGGCCACCCTCCCCTCTAATCCAGACCTGTTCATCCCCACCCCAAACGTCTTCATTCCCGACAACTTTGACCTTCAGGAAGCAGAGAAGGATGTCCCAGAATACCCTGAGTGTCTGCTGGAGGATGAGAGAGGAAGGCTTTGGTTCAGGCAGGATGTCAAGTTTCAGCTGCCAAGAACTTACTGTTACATTTATTTCCTCAGCGACGTCACTGTCAAGTCTCCGAGAATGTGAGGAATTAGTGATCATTTTGCAGTTTTGCTTGGTGCTATCTGGATATCTGCTATATATCAATTCTCAATATTTATTTTTTCTGTTCATTCTTTTTTTTAAGGGAAATATTTTTTCTTTGCATTTGGTTTTCTTTTTATTAATATTTTTTATGTAGTTTTGGGAATGCTGGCCTGGTATATAGGGAGAGAGAGAGACAGTGTAAATATGTATGCTGGCTGTCGCATGTATTTCATTCTTACATTGCTCACAAAATGGTTTGCAATTGGTATATTTCTGTGGTGTTCCCCAGGGCGGCACTGCAGGACCTGTTTCTGAGTCTGTTTGAGCAGCAGGTGATGGAGGACGTGTACCCGGCTAACATGGCCCAGTACGTCTACTCCTTCCTCAGTGGCAACCAAGGCCTTCTCCTCAAAGTCCATGGATTCAACCAGAAGCTGCCGGTCAGTTTAGTTCCAAGGAGTTTTAACTTTGCTTTAGAAAAAATGTGTCTTCAGAAAACATTATGCTATTCCTTGCTTTCTGAGGATAGTTTCCAAAGTCTTGCACAAAGTAATGTAATACCATGTCGTATTTACAAAGTCTTGGCTGTATCTCTGACAGAGTAATGTAAGATCATGTCTTATTTACAAAGTCTTGGCTGTATCTCTCACAAAGTAATTTAATATCATGCGTTATTCACAAAGTCTTGGCCTATCTCACACAACGTAATGTAATATTATGCCTTATTCACAAAGTCTTGGCTGTATCTCACACAAAGTAACTATCATGCTTCATTTCCAAGGTCTTCACTCTGTCTCACTCTTATTATGCCTCACTCCCAATGTCTGAACTATTTCTTCTCCTTGCCCCTGACAGGAAATTCTTGACCTGCTGCTGGACAACATTGAGAACTTTGGCAAGACCCTTGATGAGAAGACTTTCCTGGAGATGCGACAGCAGCACATCAAAGGTTACTACAGCAGTGTCCTCAAGCCAGACAAATTGCGCAAGTGAGTCGCCTCCCACTCCATTCACATGTTTGTTTATGTGTTGGATCATTCACATTGTCTGTATTTTAATCTTTTGATTTATTTTGTCTTAAACCCATGATGCATTTCCATATTCATTCTGTTTACTATTTGGTGATTTTATACAGCTTCAGAAACTTATGTTGGGATTAAAATTGTGAAGACTGTGGCCATTAATCTTGTGACCTCCATAGACCCTTCCTAATGTAAATAAAATGGTATAATTACACCCATAAATTAAGGTAGGAGTGCATCTCAGTACTGAAGGGGTTAATTGTGAATCTCTTAAAGCCTTAATGCAAAGTATTGTAGTCTGGAACACATGAATTTTGAACTTCTAAAAAGAGGAGAGAAAAAAAGTACCACTTGCCGTAACCCAATCTATCTCCCTCAGTGACCTGCGACTAGGTGTTCTGCAGGATGTTCACTGGACACGCCTGCAGAAACTTAAAGAGACCAAGACAGCTACTATCAAAGACATTCTGGAGGAGTTTGTCCCTCACGTGTTGTCCCCAAGTAGTGTTCGGGTTCTGGTCCAGGTGAGTCTTGGTCTGCTGGGACTTGTCTGGGAACTTATTGTGAAGGATTGTCTAGTCTAGTGTGTGTGTGTGTGTGTGTTTGTGTTTGAGTTTGTGTTTGTGTTTGTGTTTGACCTTCTTTCCAGCACTGTGAGCCGTCATTCAGAGCGTGTCAATTAAGTGATTTTTTGCTATAGGTTAGATAAATAGGTAGATATGTTTACCAGGTTGACATACATAAAAGAAGTCAAGATGAAGGTGGAAATACAGAAGCTGATGATGATAGTGTAAAGATGATGTTTCCTGTACGAGAAGCAGTGAGAATTAGCTATTTACTTTTGAATTAGACTCCTATCTGTGCTACATGACTAGTGGTATTGTGGTGTATCTAGTCAGTATCTTGACATGTTTCCATATTCATTCTGCTTACTATTTGGTGATTTTGTACAGCTTCAGATACTTAAGTGGGGGATTGAAATTGTGAAGTCTCTGGCCATTAATCTTTGGAACTCCATGGACTCTTCAAATGTCAATAAAATGGTATAATCGTACACAGTCTCAAGGTAAAAATGTGCCCCAGTATTGAAGGAGTTAATGAGTCAATCGGTCACTCTCTACTTTGATTTACAGGGGAACAACACAAGGGAGGACGCCAAGGAACTGTATGGGCTGGTGAAGAAAAGGTTACGTCCACCACCTGAAGAGCCACTCATGGAGGTATGCTATTCTATGCTATGCTGGGTCACATTGATTTTGCTCATGTGTGTGTTTGAATACAGACTCACTCCCAATGCTGAGAATTTTACTTACGTCATCTTTGTTATATCCACTTGCACCCCTTAACCCCTTCAGTACCATGACTTGTTTCCATATTCATTCTGCTTACTATTTGATTTTATAAAGCTTCAAAAACTCATATTGGGGTTAAAATAGTGAAGACTGTGGCCATTAATCTTCTGACCTCCATAGACCTTTTCTAATGTTAACAAAATGCTCTAATCATATATAAATCTCAAGGTTGAATTGTGTCCTAGTATTGAAGGGTTTAAGGACCTCCATCCATGAGACGTCTGACTGATTTTTCTTTTCTCCCACAGCTGTGCACCAATGAGCTGGCCAAGGGTGCCTGGGCAATGAGGGCCAAGGCTGTCAATCCTGCCAACACCAACTCTTCCATAATCAGCTACTACCAGCACAAACAGGGCTCACTCAAACTGGAGGTGATGCACGAGTTTATTGATGTGAGTTCTGGTTTGTCACTGTGTATTTGTGGTGTTTCATAGTGTTTTATTGTGTATGTTACTGTTACTCTTGTTTTACTGGTTGTCTTTGTGGTTATCCCTTGTTTTTTTTTATGTTTTCTTGTGTTTTGAGTTTGTTCTGTCATTTGTTTTCTCACTGTGTATTTGTATTGTGTTTCCTAGTGTTTTATTGGCTATGTTACTGTTACTCTTGTTTTATTGGTTGTCGTTGTGGTTATCCCTTAATTTTGTGCCGTTTTCTTGTGTCCGAGTTTATTCTGTCATTTGTTCGTCTTTCTCCGACACAGATGGTGATGGAGGGACCAGTGTTTGACCAGCTGCGGACCAAGGAACAGCTGGGTTACCACGTTCACTGCACCAACCACAACACTTATGGCATCCTGGGACTCTCCATCACTGTCAACACTCAGGCTAACAAGTTCAGGTGTGTCTAGGTGGCTTGTGTGTTGAATGACGTGTGTTGTTTGGAAAGCTTGTATGTGCAATGGTCTTAAGTGATGTAGCTTAGTTAAAAGTCTCAGAACCATATTAATACATTTAGATTTCTGTCTATCCTATATTCTTAACCCTTTCAGTACTGGGATGCATTTTTATCTTGAGTTTTAGGTATGATTAGATGATTTTATTGACATTAGGAAGGGTCTATGGAGGTCAGAAGGTTAATGGCCAGAGTCTTCACTATTTTAATCCCCACCTAAGTTTCTAAAGCTGTATAAAATCACATATTAACCAGAATGAATAGGGAAATGCATCATAGTACTGAAGGGTTTAATTGTATTCCTTTCTCCTTTACATCTATCACCTCTTATGTGGACCAAAAATATAGTGTATCTCCATTTCATTTTAGGCTTTCATGGTATAATTTCTTTGGTATATTGTAATGGTATAGTGATATTACTGCTGTATTTCAATGATGGTATGGTGGTATTACTACTGTACTTCAATCCTGTGGTGTGCTATGATGGTATTATTGTTCTACTTCAATCCTGCCTTCTCCCCTTTCATATCCAGCGCCTCACATGTGGACCAAAGAATTGATGCATTTGTGGCGGAGTTTGTGAAGACAGTGAAGAACATGGGATCAGCAGAGGTGGCTGAGCTGAAGGAGACTCTCACCAGTATGAAGCAAACTATTGATCTCACGCTGAAGGAAGAGGTCGACCGTAACTGGAGTGAGATTGTCCATGGGGAGTACCTCTTTGACCGGCTCAAGAAACAGGTGGGTTGGTTGACTGGCTTTAAACAGTGGTAGTGAGTGGATGACAGTATATAGTGGGGCTCAAGAAACAGGTGGGGGTGATGTCATGGCTTCAAACAGTGGTAGTGAATGGATGACTCTATGGTGGGGTTCAATAAACAGATGGATTGATGTGGTGGGTTCAAACAGTGGTAGTGAATAGGTGACAGTATGTGGTGGTGAAGAAAGGTTAAAATTTGAAGATTTGCCAGAATTTTATAATACCTGAAGGATAAATTTATGTTAGGGTTGTTTAGTATATTTCAGAATCAAATGTTAAAAGAAAAAAATTGTTATGAAAATCATGAAAAGGTAGCCCTAGTTTTTCTTATCTTATAATTATCAACATATTGAAATTGCATCTCCTCCCACAGTTATTAACCAGGTATGATTCTGCTTGTTGTCTTGGAAAGAGAAACTTGTATAACAAAAAACTGATATCACAAATTTCCAATATGTGGGATACAGAAAGTGTGATGATAGGATAAAAGAAATAGATGATTAGAATTATTTTGTCATGTTGATATGAGGTGCATGTGTTATTCCTCTAGGTTGGTTTGATTGAGGAGTTCACACACAAGGAGGTGGTGGAGTGCCTGCAGGAGTTAATGAGTGCCAAGTCACCACACTACAAGAAGCTGAGTGTGCAGGTTGTGGGTGCCAGTGAGCCGGAGTCTGGTGCACCTCCATCACTAGATGCCCTGCTGGGTGAGTGTCTGAGTGCCTTTTGGTGTCAGGAATTAAAGAGTCATTTGTAAACACTACTATAGGATATTTGCTTTTGCTTATCTTTATACTCTTATGGTGTTAATTAGGTGTCACTGTTGCAACTTTCCTTAACCCCTTCAGTACCATGACATGTTTTCATATTCATTTTTCATACTATTTGGTGATTTTAGATAGCTTCAGAAACTTAAGTGGGGATTGAAATAATGAAGGCTCTGGGTATTAATCTTCTGACCTCCATACATGCTTCCTAATGTATATAAAATTGTCTTATCACACCCAAAACTCAAGGTAAAAATGCATCCCAGTACTGAAGGGGTTAAGGACTACTTAGCATTACAGTGAGCTTTTTGTATATATTTTGTTGCTCTTTTTGTCAGTGTCTTGCATAAAGGAAAAAGAGAAGACTAGGAACCTTATGTCATCCTGTAATATGTCTTTCTTCATCCTGTCAGACAAAGATGGTGTTGTGGACTTCTTGCTGCCTGAGGAGGGAGAAGAGAGCTGTGTCCCCAAGGAGCACTTCATCACAGACATCGCTGCCTTCAAGGACAAACTCAAGCTTTACCCGCCCACCAAGTTAATGTAGTGCTCCAGCCAGTGGTACTGTCATTCTCGTCAAGATGGTTGTAAGGTTTGTATGGAGAAACACTTCGCTCTCCTACCACGGCCAATTCTGAAGGCCACAGATGTAATTGTCTGTGTCCTCAAGAGTGTTTCTCTATTAAATATAAAAGCATCCTTGAAATTCCATGTAATTTCACCATGACCAGTTTTGAAGGCCATAGAGATGATTAGCGAGGTTCTGAAAAGTGTTTGTCCTATTCATAATGTGAAAATTTTGTTAATCTGTCACTTGAACTATCAAAACACTCTTAAAATCTTAAATAACTTCATCAAGGCTATTTTCTAAAGGTTTCAATATTTCTTTCCCCAAAAATGTTGAAATTTTCTTGACCAGTCTCTAGAAACATGACAAAATCTTGAGAGCAGTGAAGGTGTTTCAGAATGTGGGTGAACTAGATTCCTTTGAGAGCAGTGAATGTATGACGCTGAGGTGTTTCAGAATGTGGGTTTGAATCTCGCTCGTCACGTTTGTCTTTCTCTCGGAGCTTTTCCTGAGTCGCGATATTATCTGAAGAGGCTGTTGAGTGATATTTGTGTATATTTTTATTCATATGCTGTAAGAATGGGAACACTCACCACAACGCAACATGATGCTCATCACCATATTTTTATATATATATTTTACTTGTTGAATGACTCATAAGACGACAATTGCTGCTTGAGAGAAGTGGTTTCTGTTTGCAGTTGTTTTCATGTTCAGTGTGAAACTTTGGTCTATGTAACATTTTGCTCTTTAAGGACAGTGGACAGCAAAAACATGATTTTCATTACAGACCTGGAAAATGGAATTTTGTATGTTTGAATTGTCTTTTTATTTATTTAAAAGGATTTAAATGCCCAGCTGCAGCTAGTGCTTCTGTCCTTTGGAAATTTATGTCTTCACTTCTTTGGTGTTGTCCCTGTGACAACACTGCTTTATAGGAGCGGGAGAAATAGCTGTGAGCCGCCATGCGGTGACAGGACTGACTCCAGCCACGTGTGCCATGTGTAGCACAACAAAATTAATGTCACTTCTTCAGCAACAGGTGCCATGCCACTCCCCTTGAATGGTGTGCATGACTGCATGTCTCACTATCAATCACACTGTTGAAACCAGGTTCCATATTTGTAGTTCATGTGTGGGCATTTGTCAGCAGAAGACAATTTGGCAAACTGCAGAACAATTATGTGTCCTTCATTTTGTCTCTAGGCCCCTTATCAAGGTTTCCTTACTGGAATGTACTCTGTTACTCTACATTCTATTGGAGAATTTCCAACACACTCACCTGTACAGCAGGGATTCTCAACCTGGGGAATGCATACCACCAGGGGTACATGATGTGAAAGGTTTCTCAAAATACTCTGGTTTTGAATAATTGGTAATGGTTTCATGGCCAATTAAGATTAAAAAAGGTTGAGAACCCCTGGTGCACAGCATGCCTTCATTGAATACACTTGCACAGTATGCCTCCTCCCATCTCTTCACTGAGATATTGACACATTTACAAGTGTTTCTCAGTGTTGCCACCCATCAAAATGGTGCTGCACAGCTGCACAGTCTACCTTGCTCATTCATCAGCTTTCTAAAATCTCTTGAAAGCATCACCTTGAACACTGTGAGTTTGAGTGTTTTTCTCACACTCCAAGTATATATTATAGTCTCCTGTAAAGAGAGCATGGCAATAATCACTGGGAGGTTTTGCTCAGTATAGAAGCTTCTGCTCCCCACATTGCACCATCAAGCCAGAACAGAAGGACTCTTCACCAGATGAATGAATGCCTTCCTTCCCAGGTATCACTTTCCTTCTCTCACTACAGTTGAAGGTCATGTGGCTCTGGTAGGCTTACAAGAGTGCCATGGCTCTCATTGAGTACTGTTGTGAGGATCAAGCCCACCACAACCTTCAGAGTGCAAGCTGAATACTCTACCACAGGACCACCAGCTCCTCTTAATAAGTAGTGAATTAGATTATTCACAATACATAACTGTTGACAATAAAAACTCTGTTGTGGTCCTTATCTTGGCTTATCTATTTCATTTTTTGGAGTTTTAAGAGCACGGATGTGTGTGTGTGTGTGTGTGTGTGTGTGTGTGTGTGTGTGTGTGTGCAGATATGGTTCTGTTGTGTAGATATAGAATTGTGGTTCTTCAACTCTATCCCTTCACGTTCAGTTTTGCTGATTCCATGCACTGAGACGTGCATTGTGACAATACCTGGCCATCTCACCTCTGAGCAGCATTGAACACCACTCAAAACCAAGCATCACATTCTCATCATTGTCTCTCATTACATGTACAGCTTTTTCATATTTTGTTAAGCTGATTGTATGAGTAAATAAAATGTGAAATAAAAAAAATACTTCATTTCAAAGCAATTACAAAAGCTGTGACCAAACTTAATATTAACACTATGGTTTACATGGCTAACCTTTAATACTGGATATACAAGTTAAGGATTCAGAATATGTTGTATAATTTGTTATATGCATAGAAGATGTCTGTATATAAATTAAGAAACAGTGTTGTCATATACAGTTCTTCAAAAGATGTGTATCCAAGTCTGAAAGAGTCAATTAGACTTTTGAAAGACTTGACGGTGTATAGATAGAGACAGATCTGGTTTGTTTGTCATTCTAAACAAGGTGACAACATAATGTAAGAATACAAACAGATCTCTTATGTTTTGTCATTCTAGGGAGAGTGACAGCATGAATGTTGAAAATACACATATCTCCAAGTATCCATAAGTTATCACAAAAAGCTATGTACACTCACAGTATGGGTGTAATGGATGGAGATACAAGATGGTGGTGAAGCACAAAATTCCCCTATCGGTCAAGGGAAGAGAGCAGATCACAGTATGGTATTTATCAGTAAGGTAAACTGTGTGTACAAAACACTACACACTAAGGAGATCAATTGCTCGGACTACAAAACCCTGCCAACTAGATTCTCTCGGACAGCCACACCGCTGCCTTGCACCCTGTCTTGATCACATTGCTCAGGACAGTGTAAGCTGGGGCCTGTTCAGCATCATTAGCCAGGCCTGTGTCGTGATGGTCCATTTCATCATCACGGAATTTCTTGATGACTTCTATTAGTTCCTTGTTCTCCTCCTCGCCAAGATTGATGAGTTCTCGCAGTTGGGAGTTGTAATGGTCGGTGATGACAGACTCTACAGCCACTGTGCACGCCATGGCTGCCTCTCGCCCAAGTAATGCTGTCCCTGGAATGCGAAAACAGAGTGTAAATCCTAATTCTGTTTTTCCTATATCAAATTCAATAACAGTGGTATAGTGTGGTGAAGAAGTTTAATGTTGAAGCGTTCACCTGCACGTTCCTATCTCAAATTCAATAACAGTTCTATAGTGTAATGAAGTTTAAAATGTTGAAGTGTTCACCTGCACCGAGGGCAAAGCCAGCAACATTCCAGATGGGGAGGAGAACAGTGGGTCGCACTCTGTATTTGGGTACCAGCTCCTCAAACTTGGCCTTGTGCTCCTTCTCTTGGTCCCACATGTGCTGGATGACTGGCCCAACACTTGTCTTGCCTGCAGAAGAACAAGAGCAATGTGAAGGTACCCTTGAAACATACACCCTGAATTGCCTACATGAGATCAGAGGTTATATAAGGTTGATGTACTTTCTCTATACAAACTATGCATTGTTTTGGTTGCCTATACACGCATCAATGACGTGTTGGCAACTTGGCACGTGGTGGAAAAGTACAGTTTCATGAACCACCTTATTAAAGAATCTATGAGAAAAAACATTACATTTGAAGAGATAAGAATGATAAACAGGGCATTACAACCTCTAAAAAATAATTGGCCAGACATGAAGACTGCCACAACTGTACCAGGATGCCTTTTCATATTTATTTTGGTTACTATTTGGTGATTTTTGCACAATTTCAGAAATATATGTTGGGGATCAGAATAGTAAAGACTGGCCACTAATCTTTTGACCTCCATAAAACCCTTCCTGTCCAATCACACCCAAAAATCAAGGCAAAAATGTGTCTGAAGGGGTTTTAAATTACTTGCAAGCAATCCTGTCTTCTCACCTAGCACTGCCATCTGTCCAGCATAGATCCGGTCAGCCCCAAGCTCTCCAGCATGGTCCACTCGGATGATTCTGTCTCTGGTCTGCTTGATGTGTGCTGCCTTGGTGCTGTAGAGACGCAGGCTGGCGACTACTAGGGGCCGACACTGGTACATGGCTGCTACTGCTGAGGTAAGAGTCACAGTGTTAGGTAATGGTGAGAGAGAGATGTGGAAGGTTTAAGGAGGGAGTCACAGAGTTAGGTTATGGTGAGAGAGAGAGAGATGTGGCTGGTCTGAGGAGGGAGTCAATGTTAGATAATGGTGTGTGAGAGAGAGAGAGAGAGAGAGAGAGAGAGAGAGAGAGAGAGAGAGAGAGAGAGAGAGAGAGAGAGAGAATGAATGTGTGTGGTTAAGTAGTGTCAGCTTAATGTGCTAAATGAGAAACCCTTCTGCTCCCCCAAGCTTGTTCAGACAGAGATGGAGAACAAGATGACAGGATGTATTGTAGTATTGTGTTGAGTTACAGTTGTGCCAGTTTGGATAGCAGTGGTGGATATAATGAGCTTGCTTGACCACTAATATCTCTGTCATATGTCCCCAAAGATTTCAATGGCCATTATCTTCTGTGTCAAATGTCCCAAAAGATTTCAATGGCCATGAGGTTCTCTGTCAAATGTCCCAAATATTTCAATGGCCACTCGCTTCTCTGTCAAATGTCCCAAAGATTTCAATGGCCACTTGCTTCTCTGTCAAATGTCCCAAAGATTTCAATGGCCACTTGCTTCTCTGTGGTCCAAAAGATTTCAACGGCCACCAACTTGTCAAATGTCCTGAATATTTAAACTGTCTCGCAAAAGATTGGAGTTATCTGACAAACTTCTGCAAAATTCAAGATGAGACTACACTTGTTCCTGTATAGCCTGTGTCACCTTTATAGGCCTACACTCCCCTCAACAAGCTTACACTCCACACCTGACTAGCTGGACCTGATGAATGCCAGTATTCTAAAACTTACTCTCTCCCCATCACTACTTTCCAAAGGCTTTATTTCAAGGTGTTTATGTTTCTTAAGGTTTTTTAGGTTTCTGGTGGTGGACTGACTCGATTTATAGATTATAATTAGGAGAAACTGTCTTGAATATCCGGCTGGTTGTCTCTGTAGCCTTAGAAAACTGTCGTAGTGAAAGAGCAAGGCAGAAGTGTGACTGTGGGACGCTGGACCAGAAGGCAGTAATGGAGCTATTCCTGCTATGGACCTCTCAACATTAAATAATGAAGTAAGTGGAAGAATCTGCTGTATAATCTGTTTCCTATTCTGTGACTGTTCTCTTCTACTGTGTAATGTAAAATGTGGCCTCTCTGTATGAAAATGTTAATCCCTTCAGTACCAAGACACGTTTTCATATTCATTCTGCTTACTATTTGGTGATTTTATACAGCTTCAGAAACTTATGTGGGGATTAAGATAGTGAAGACTCTAGCAATTAATCTTCTGACCTCCATGGAGCCTTCCTAATGTCAATAAAATGGTCTAATCACACCCAAAACTCATGGTAAAAATGCGTCTCAGTGCTGAAGGGGTTAACATGTCTTCTGCGTTTTATTGACGTAAGAAACATTTGTATATTCAATTTTGGTGCACTATGGAGTAAGGAATTTCCACTTTCTTATCATCAAAAAGGCACATTGAGGTATATCATGACAATATGGTTCGGAAAGTCATGAAATATAGCGATCTAGTTAATTTAAAGGTAATTATTCACAGGTACAATTACATAAATACACACTAAGCAGGTGTATATGTGACACCAAACTTACGTAAAAACTTGATAAATTGTCTATACTAGGTTAGCACAGTGATGTTTCAGAAGCTTAACTCAATAATTCACCACACAGATCGTCATATTATTTTTTCAAGACCTTGATACGATACAGATGACATTTAAATACGCCGTGAACAAGTTAAACTGAAGGAAACGTAGAAATGAGATCTTGTCCCTCCCTACCTATCCACACCCAGCCAAAATTTTCCTGTTAATGTATTTCTTCACCTGGGCAGGTGTATAATGCAATATCCACACCTGTTATTCACGTGTGCTCACCTGACAACACCAAAGAGATAGACTGAATGACTGACACGAGGACACAAGTGCTAAAATACCACCCCTAAAAAAAGAAATTGGCACCTCAGCCTTACATCACAATCTCTTATTTCTCCATTTGTGCCTTATTTCACTAAGTCTCCACAGCCTAACACGTATTTTTAACAACCCTGGAGCTGGGAAATGCACCCACGGAAGGTTAAAATAGGCGGAAATTGCCAAAATGAGAGTGAAATATGAGTTGAGGCCAATAGATGTCTCTGGTGCTCGGTGCGTTCAAATATTTCAGTCCATCCCGTGCCCTGTTCTTCCCTTCTCCTCCATTTTTAAAGCTTTCCCCTGACAATTTCGGCCGCCTCTGACCCTGAGGTGAGGTGGCAGAGAGGTGACAAGGGGACAGAGAGGCCCAGTGGAAGCAAAGGTGAGGGAGTAAGACCACAAATTCCACCTTTTATCACCCGCAAAAGGTCTTCTGCTCTGTCTCGTTCTGCGCAGACTCAACATGGCAGACCCAGACACCCCCAGCAATGCCATGGAGAAAATCGATATTTTTCCCCTCTCCCACACCAACAATTCACCGAGGAAATTTCTTAGTGGCGTCCCCTGGTGTCCGGTCCCCAGCTCTAATTCCCAGGACTTGCCTTTCACCTCCAAGTAGAGTCTGTGAGGTGAGGGAGAGAGGGAGATAAGGTGGAGGAGGAGGAGCAGCAGGAGGCAGAATGGTGTGTCAGGACGCAGGTGAAATATGCGTACGCAGGCTCCGGGACCAGGCAGACTCTAAAATCTGTCTCATTTGGGCCTGCTCAGTCCCGCCCATCTTGCGCCAAATGTCACTGAATATAGAGCTCTCCACCAGACCCACCAGAGCTCTCAGAAAGGGTCTCCAAGGGTGGCTAGAGCCTTAGAAGAGAGCTTTGGTGGGGATGCTGTGAAGAGATAGGGAGAGAAGCTCTGTCTGTATTAGTCTCAGCCTCTTAGGGTCTCCATGGCCTCATCCTGCCCTCTTAGAGCTCTGCCTGTCTCACTTATGATGTTAGGCACTTTAAATGATGTTGTGGGTGTGTTTTACATTAGGAAATGGTGTAGAGTCGTGGTGATGTGGGGCTGTATCGCAGGCTGGTGTTATTCCTCCTGGCCTAGAGTTGTTCGCCTCCTGGACATCCTAGACCACAGATAGAGCTCTGTTCCTGCCATTAGAGTCACAATAATTAAGGTGTGTGGAGGAATGAGAAGGATTGGAGCACAGAGACAAGGAACTCTATAAAGGCTTGTGTTTTGACCATAGCTATTATTTGTTTACTTATTTGACTCTTAGGAGTACATATAGACCTCCTTCCTTGCTTATAGAGTCACAGTGACAAACATGTGTGATAAAATGGTTAGTATTGGAGTATAGAGACAAGGAACTCTATAAAGGCCTGTGTTTTGACCATAGCTAATATTTGTTTACTTATTTGACACTTAGGAGTACATATAGAACTCCCTCCTTGCTTATAGTCTCAATAACAAACATGTGTGATAAAATGGTTAGTATTGGAGTATAGAGACAAGGAACTCTATAAAGGCCTGTGTTTTGACCATAACTAATATTTGTTTACTTATTTGACACCTAAGGGCACATATAGAGCTTTCTCCTTGGCAATAGAGTGATGAAATTATAAGCACTGGAGTATAGAGACATGGAACTCTATAATTAGCCTGTGTTTTGATCATTACTAATATTTTACCTATTATACACAAGATGAGAAGCATTTCAAGACATTTGTCCCAGACTTTGGCTAACTCTACTAACCTCTTAGGGAACTGGCAATCAAGTGGGCCTCTTTCTGTTATATTTTTTGTTGCTTCACCTCATCCATAAAAAAAAAAAAAAAAAAAAATAGAGACCAGGATTCCTTAACACTATTAACCTTACCTAATCTAATCTAACCTATCCTCTGCTTGACATTTCCCTGCTACCATAAAGTTGATATACAGCTCTCATTTACTTCATTTTGACACTAACAGCTGTTTCTCAAGTACGATTAGGTATTTTAAACAGACTGTCTTATATCTTTAGTGTATAAGATAATCAGTCTTTATTTAATCCCTTCAGTACTGGGGCACATTTTTACCATGAGTTTTGAGTATGATTAGACCATTTTATTGACATTAGGGAGGGTCTATGGAGATCAGAAGATTAATGGCCACAGTCTTGACTATTTTAACTCCTTCAGTACCGGGACACATTTTTACCTTTGGATTTGTGTGTAATTAGATAATTTTATTGACATTAGGAAAGGTCTATGGAGATCAGAAGATTAATGGCCACAGTTTTCACTAATTTTAATCCCCACATGAGTTTCAGAACCTGTATAAAACCACCAAATAGTAAGCAGAGTGAATATGGAAACACGTCATGGCACTGAAGGGATTAAAGTCTCGGTTGATATCGTTAGACAATTCTCAATACATAAACGTCAAGCAGGAGTGAGAAGGTTTTGGTGCCTGTGACAAGTATAAATAGGATTGCATCATCTCAGCATTACCAGTTACTTGAGGTAGTCAAGGCCACACACTGGTGGTTTGGCTCATGTCCAGAAAGGGGAATTTGGTTGGGTGATGTGGCAGTGTGACTGAGTATTGAGGGATTATGGAAGTTATATTAGCCCATTTATTTTCAGACAATGTATTTTGGGTAGATATAATTTGTGTGTGTTTGTGTGTGGGTGTGTGTGTGTGGGGGTGGGTGGGGGGTGTGAGTGAATTAAGCTGTCAGTATGCATTCGTCAAGCCATATTTATGTTTGTAGTCATAATTATGTTTGTCTAGTCTAGTGTACACAAATATTATTACAAGCTACTCATTAAAGATATAGATATTTATAAAGATTAATCATGAGCAGCTCACATAATATACAGAAAGTTGCCGAAATTGGTGATTTTTATTATTATTAGCGTTATTAATATATAAATTGTCTACTATCATTCTGTTATCTTGAGAAAGCATTGCATCTTAAATTAAGAATATGACTGGTGTATGTGTGATGCATATGTGTGTGTGTGTGGATTGCTAGTCTGGTATATAAATGTATGGATAGGTGTCAACTCAGAGAAAGGATGAGTTTTTGCAGGTTCCTCCTCTCTTACTTCTAATCAGTGTAGGTGGAAAGGTCATTACACCCTTGCTTATTGAACTGTGGTATTGACTGGGAGAGGGACGTCACTGCTCATACACTAAATTGACATAGATATTGACTGCATGCCATCATTTCAGAACTCTCCAGTGTTTTTACATATGTCTGGGTTTGTCACGTTTAGCTGCCTCTTTGCACATGGCTTGGTTTTGGAAGTCTCTTAATTTAATTCTAAGTTTCCAAGAGTCTCCCTTTACAGATTGCTAATGCTTGAAATTCCCACTCCTTCCAGTCTATCTTGTTTGAATGAAGTTGAGTGTAGCAGCTTCAGTACATAGGGTTAGGTGTGAAAGGTCTCTTGATAGCTTCATTCCAAGTGTACCAGAGTCTATCCTTACTTCCTGTTTAACCCCTTCAGTAGTGGGACACATTTTTACCATGAGTTTTGAGTATGATTAGACGACTATTTATACTAGGAAGGGTCTGTGGAGGTCAGAAGATTAATGGCCAGAGTTTTCAGTATTTCAATATCCACATAAATTTCTGAAGCTGTACAAAATCACAAAATAGTAAGAAGAATTAATATGAATAGGTTAAATCTCTAACTCCTTTTCACTCAGTTATTTTTCATTATCCTTTCTAGTTAGCTCTATTTTAGTCTACTTCAGTCATCAGGAACATTATCACAGAATAGCTTAACCCATTCAGTACTGGGATGCATTTCTACCATGAGTTTTGGGTATGATTAGACAATTTTATTGATGTTAGGAAGGGTCTGTGGAGGTCAGAAGATTAATGGCCTCAACCTTCACTATTTTAATCCCCATGAAAGATTCTGAAGCTGTATAAAATCACCAAATAATAAGCAGAATGAATATGAAAACATGCCCTGGTATTGAAGATGTTGATATACAGTTTTCCTTTATAAAGTAGCACATCTCTCTAGAAAATATTTAAATCTCTTGTCTTGGATTTAGTAAAGAAATAAGTGTAGTTTCAGAGTGTGAATTGTGTGTAGTGCCTTGATTGCCGTCCTGGTATATAAACGGCCATTATTTGTAAAGTATTCATTCCTGCTGTGTTTCTTTACAGGGTTAGATGTGTGTGTGTGTACAGCTCAGTGTTGTGAATAAATGATGGTGTCAATGTAGGGAAGGAGAGGGAAGGGAGAGAGTGAGAGAAAGAGAGAGAGGGAGAGGGAGAGGGAGCCAGAAGTTTATTGATTAGATTCATTGATTAGAGAGTAAAGAACAATTCTAGCACTAGCATCACACCCCCCACACACACACACACACAAAATATGGAACAATTTGGATGAAGCATTAGTTCAAGCAAGAAATATTAATGACTTTAAGGCTAAACTGGATGACTAGAGGTGTGGAGACAGGACAGCACAAGCATAACTCTTTTCCTGTAAAACACAACTAGGTAAATACACACACACACACACACACACACACACACACACACACACACACACACACACACACACACACACACACACACTATATAATTTTAAAGAGTAAAAGTCGTCATTCAGTATTAAAAAGACTTTCACTGACTTCTATTAAAGATACAAGTAGTTAATAAATCTCCATTATTTCCTTGACAGTGCTATATTTCCTCATGCATGTTTCAGTGTCATGATAAAGGGAACAGGTGGCACATAAAGAATTAAAGGATATTCACAGCCATGTTTCGTGTGTCTTGATTTCTGACTTATAGATCATAAACGTTCTCCATTTGGTATTTTGTTTATATAATTAGTTTTATTTTTCCTCTTCATAATTTTTGATGAGTTGTAAATCTGAGGAATATGTGTTGGTAGAAAGTTTTGTTATTAGATTATGTATGATGATTATGGATTAACCCTTTCAGTACTGGGACACATTTTTACTTTGAGATTGGTTTATGGTACTGAAAGGGTTAACTTGTCTGTTTTGTTGATTCAGTTATGACCAAAACTTTTTTTTTTTTTTTTTTTTTTTTTTTTTTTTTTTTTTGCCAAATCTAGCACCAGTATTTATTTCCAGTTACCAACTCCAATTTGAATCATATAATATCCTGTCTCCTTTTAAGTTGTGTGTTGTGTTTGCTTGAGTTATTACCAAGACTTGTCCTAATCTAGCACCATCATTTTTTTCCAGTCACCAACTCCAGTTTTAGTCATTTAATATCCTGTCTGCTTTTAAGTTGTCTAATGTTTCTGATTGAGTTATTACCATGGCTCGCTCTAATGTGGCCCCTGTATTGTGTGTTACAGGCACCACAGGTCAGGTCAGATCAGGTGGGATTGGTAACCATCATCATCCCCATCCTCCACAGCAAGAAGGGGCCTGGGAATGTCAGGCTCTGACTCAGGCTCCTCGTATGTGAGTGTTGAGTTGTTGTGTTCTGCCTTCAGGGCCACCGCTGTGTACATAGTAATTAATGGTCTCCTGGCTCCTCTTTCCTTGAGTTATATCATGGCTTTCATTCTTTTCCTTGTCTTTTTGAGCGTTTTCTTCTTTCACTACTTTGCTTTATATTGTACAGTGAGGCTTATCTGTATTCCACCCAGTAATATTTTCAGTTTTTTCTTTCTCTTCCTTCCTTCATTACCTTCTTTTACTCTCCTACAGTGATTTTTGCGTATATATCCCCCTGTAAACATTTAGACACAAAGTTATGCGATTCTGTCCATTTACAGCACTTCATATGTTTGGGACCTCATGCAAAAACACTTTCTTGATTTAAATTTTTTTGGCATATATTGTTGTTTTTGTTTGTGTTTATGTTGTTTTGTGTTGTGTTCCTTGTTTTGATCCGTGGTGTGTGTGTGTGTTGCAGCTGGTGATGAACAGTGTTGATGCATCATCTTTACGTGGATGGCGTGTGGCGCTGGCAGGGGGACAGGAGGTAAGGCAGACCATACTCCTTGTAATATAGAATAAGTATATCCTATTGTCTATCTTAAACTTTGCAACCTCATATCTATGCCTGAGTTGAGCCTGTATTGAGCTGCTTCTCCCCGACAGCTGGTGATGAATAGCGTGGACGCTGCGGGGCTAACCAGTGTGACAAGTGAAACAACAGTCGAGCCGCTAGATGACACGGGAGGGGGTGGAGGCGTCGGGGACAGCGTGGGAACTCAGATCACCAGCGATGACGACGACGATGAAGTACCGTCGTCGCCCGGGAGCTTTGGGGAGGACGAGGGGTCTATGCCGATCACTGATGACGTGACCGCCCAGTTAGCGGCGGCAGGTGGGTGGGCAGGTGAGAGGGAACATTTTGTTTTCGTTGTGGTGGAGGGAGCCAATGCACGTTGCAGCCTCCAGGGACGTCACACTCAGGGGAACAATAGGACTTGCTGATGTAAAGTAATGGGGTATCCTCAAGAGAGAAGCCTTATGACTGCAGGTTAATGGAAGACATATCTCTAAACTGCTTTCTTTACACTCACAGGGGAAACAATAGAAAGATTTGTTTATGTAAGGTAATGGAATATCCTCAAGAGAGAAGCCTTTATGGCACTGTAGGTTAATGGAAGACATATCTCTCTATCATTATTTTTTTTATTATTTGCTCTCACAGAGGAAGGAATAGAAAGTCTTGCTGCTTTAAAGTAATGGGATATCTCAAGAGAGAATCCTTATGACACTACAGGTTATTGAAACACATATCTCTCTATTACTTTTTTTTTCTCTCTATTTCTCATCTACACTCACAGGGGAAGGAAAGGAATGACTTGTTGCTGTGAAGTAAAGGGATATCTCAAGAGACAATCCTTATGACACTACAGGTTATTGGAGCACAAATCTCTCAACTGATTCCTTTACTATCCTTACACTGACAGAGTAAGAAATGGAAGGACTTGTTGCTGTAATGTGATATTCTCAAGACAATCCAAATTTATTCATATGTATTTTATGAGTTAATAGTTTTATTTTCATATATTTAGTTGACAACTTGCATTTCTTTACACTCACATATATAGTGCAAGAAATGTAAGGCAATGTAAAGTAATACCATGAAGGCACAGCATCCTTGTCAGTGACATACAAAACAAAACACTTAATTTCTTGACGTGATTTACTTTGAAAGGAATCTTCTCATCATCTGTCAACTTTCATTGCTTTACACTCACTACAGTTAACATTGCTCACTCTCAGAGGATACTGTCCATGAGGTATTCATTCAAAGTTTCCATTAAGTCCTTGTTAGTGGGACCAGCTGCTGTCCTGACACTGAACATCCACGCTAATAATAATAATGATAGTCAATTTACGCTACAGAAACATAACAAATAATAGTCCTTGAATCTTGTATTGAAATAATATTAGCCTTTAAAAAGATGTGGTAATAGTAATTTGTATTAATCATCATCAATATCCATTAAAATCTTCCGTGAGTGTCTTTAAAAGTTGTTATTGTACGATTCAAGGAAGTAATATGTAAAGTTATAAGGTGGATGTGGTGGCAGTGGTGGTGGTGGTGGTGGTGGCGTCTCTGGTGGTGAGTGGTGGTGCACTTGGTGGAGGAAGGGGCAAAATACGGAAGAAAAGAGAAAAAAACCCAACGGAAATGAAGTAATGCATGTTGGTTGCTGGCTGGACCTTTGCAATTCCTAACCCAAACCTTTTATTGTTTTTTTGGTTCATTATATAATTATTGTTTTGTGTGTAGTGAAAGTTGAAGTCCCCACAGCATGAATTGACAAGAGTTCTTTTTTATTTAGTTCATGTATGCAAGTGTGTTATGAGAAATGTTTTTTTTTTAATGGTTTATTTTACCCAGAGTTATTATTTGCATGAATTTGACACTGACTTCATGAATATTTTTGTTGTTTTGAGATTTGCCACATATTGTTTTTTCTATACCCTGAATGGAGGGAAGGAGTTGGTTTTTATACGTTATTTGTGTTTTTTTATTGATTTATTTTTATTTATTGATTTTATTTATTGTGTATGATGCATTCTTAGTTCTGTGACCACACTGTTACTATTTGTTGTTGTTGTTGTTGTTGTTGTTGTTGTTGTTGTTGTTGCTACTGTAATATCAATGTGACCTTATTTTTTTTCTTATTTTTTTCTTTTATTATTTTATTCACTTCAGTTAGTTTCATTTGACCACCTTTTCTTCTTTTTTCACGTTTCTCTCTCTCTCTCTCTCTCTCTCTCTCTCTCTCTCTCTCTCTCTCTCTCTCTCTCTCTCTCTCTCTCTCTCTCTCTCTCTCTCTCTCTCTCTCTCTCTCTCTCTCTCTCTCTCTCTCTCTCTCTCTCTCTCTCTCTGTTCACACCATGAGCATCTCTTTCCACCTTCCCACGTTCTGTTCTGTTCTGATTCACCCGAGCCAATCCTGCAGTCGCTCTGAGCAGCCACAACAAACAAAACGAACTCACAGACAGACGGACACATTATTCCGCTGTCTTGCCCTCTCCTGTTCCCTCCACAAAGAAAAGCAGCTTCCTCATCTTGTCCCTCTCTTCCATGCTGAGGTACAGGTCCCGTTGGTGTGGCTGCTGCCGCTGCAATAACCTCGGCCAAGAAACGCAAGAGGCACCACTGCTTTGAGCTCAATCCATCTATACGTAAGCGGCAGAAAACAAGACTCCTGCGGAAATTGAAGGCCACCATTGATGAGTATTCCACGCGTGTTGGTCAGCAGGCGGTGGTGGTGGTGGCGACGCCCAGCAAGTCCGGTGGCAATGACTTCAAGTGTTTTGGTGCCAAGCCTTTAGAAGATGTGGTAAGCTGCATTTTTTTGTTCACCGTGGTAAATCTTCAAGTGTTTTAGTGTCAAGCCTTTAGAAGATGTGGTAAGTTGTAGTGTTGTATTGTTGTGTTCATCATGATGAATGCTTCAAGTGTTTTTGGTGTGAAGGCTTTAGACATAAGTTCCCATTTATTTCTCTAAGGCCTTGATAATCTTAGTGAATGCCTGGGGAGTGCTTTGGTTCAGATATTGGGTTGTTTGACCAAGAGGAATCCTGGTTTACAATAAGTATTTTCTAGAGTGAGTGCATTAGCCTAGGTGGAGTGAATATTGATCAGCATCTTGCAGGAAAGTGATGTGTGACAGTGTACAGCTTTCAACATGAAGGATAATGTCTTAGGAAAGATATATTAGCTGTGATAGAGTAAGAAAGATATATTAGCTGTGATAGAGTAAGAAAGATATATTAGCTGTGATAGAGTAAGAAAGATATATTAGATGTGATAGAGTACAACTTACAAAATCAAGGATGACAGCAAAGGTACATTTCTCTATCAGATGAAGACGCTGAGACAGATGCTGATGACGGAGCTGGAGAATGCCTTGGCCCAGCAGGCGCCCCCACCCCCCCAGGATGACCCGTCTCTGCACGAACTGCCTCCACTGATCATTGACGGCATCCCCACCCCGGTAGAGAAGATGACCCAGGCACAGCTGAGAGCCTTCATCCCCCTCATGCTGAAATACTCCACTGGTGAGTGTGTGTGGCATCAACTCTTTGCCACTTGCTGGGCTGCTGAGTGCTTATCTCTCTGTTTCTTGTGTATTAAATGTATAGGAGCAATTTACTGAACTTGGTGTGTTGTGCAATGTGGGTTTAGAGTTAGAGGAAGCATAAAGTAGGAATAAATAATGATTCCTTGACTTTGATAGCAGTACTCAGATTTTTAACCTCTTCAGCACTGGGACGCATACTTATTACAAGTTTTGGGTGTGATTAGACTATTTTATTCACATTAGGAAAGGTCTATGGAGGTCAGAATATCAATGCACTATTCTAATCCCCATATAAGTTTCTGAAGCTGTAAGAAATTGCCAAATAGTAACCAGAATAAATACAAAAACATGTCATGTTACTGAAGGGATTAACATGACTTCCATAACCACCATTACAGGGAGAGGGAAGCCAGGCTGGGGTAAGGAGTCAACAAGACCTCCATGGTGGCCCAAGGATGTCCCGTGGGCCAATGTGAGAATGGACGCGCGATCTGAGGACCAGAAACATAAGGTGGGACTTGTTTGTTGGGATCTTCACTGCTGGGAGTTGTTTTATTGGAAGGTTTTGAATTTTTCCTGGTTTTCTTTTAAGTTTTTGGTTCTACAGTACAGGAAGAGGTTCTTAATCTGTACTTTTCTTGAATTTTTTGGTTCTACAGTACAGGGAGAAGTTCTTAATTATTTTTCTTTAATTTTATGGTTCTCCAGTGCAGGAAGAGGTGTTTAATCCTTAGTTTTCTGTAAGTTTTTGGTTCTTCAGTACAGGGAAAAGTTCATAATTCTTATTTTTCTTTAATTTTTTGGTTCTACAGTGCAGGGAGAGGTTCTTAATTCTTAGTTTTTTTTTATTTTTTGTCGGTTGAAATGAGTTGAATAATTAGTGTTGATTTGCTGTTTTCCGTACGGTGTGGTGTCCCTCCCAGGTGTCGTGGACCACAGCGCTGCGTCAAATCGTCATTAACTGCTACAAGTTCCATGGCAGGGATGACCTCCTGCCGGTATTTACGGAGGAGGATGACAAGAGTCAGGTGGGAGAGGTCTCTTAATCCCTTTTTTCTTCAGTGTTGTAAAAGATTTAGTTCACTGTGATGCTTCTGCTCTTATATTTATTTTGTAGCCATTTTATGTACAGTAAGCTCTTCGTAAACAAAGCTTCAAGTGAGTGAAATTATTTGAATCTGTGAAGTTTGCAGTGGCTAGTACTGCAAATTTCATGTCTAAAGATTCTTGGTATTTTGAGTTCACATGTGTTCAGTTTTCATGAATCAAGAGCTTACTGTATGGTAGTAATGGATGTTGCTTGGCCATTTAATACTGATGATATTTTGATACATATGAAAACACAAACACCTGAATGAATAGATAGACACATTGTAATATCAGTTTGAGGTAATAGAAGCTTAGAGATAACACATAAACACACACTACATTGTTTAGCAGTAGATATATATAATCACTACAGTAGATATCATGCAAGTTATATGAAAGAAAAAGCAGCTTAATGGATAGATAAAAAACACATTGCATTATCAGTTTGAGGTAATAGAAGCTTAGAGATAACACATAAACACACAGTACATTGTTTAGCAGTAGTTATATAGAATCACAACAGCTGATACAACACATAATGTCAATAATTAATAGTGGTGAAGCCCTAACGCGTGCATTCCTTCGTGTGTTCAGCAGATCATTGGCCAGACGAACTCAGTGTACTCAGGGCAGGTGGTGCAGACGATAAGTAACCCGGACGGAACTGTCTCCATCGTGCAGGTGGACCCGAGTAACCCTGTCATTCAGCTTCCAGACGGCACAACAGCACATGTCCAGGGAATAGCTACCGTGAGTGTTATTATTATTATTATTATTATTATTATTATTATTATTATTATTATTATTATTTATTTACTTATTTATTTATTTATTTATTTATATATATATATATATATATATATATATATATATATATATATATATATATATATATATATATATATATATATACACTCTGTAGGCTTTTCATGGGAATTTATGGGCTAAAGGAGGTACTTGTGTCTTTAACTATATTGTCTATAGGATTCACGTACCTTCATTTCATAAGTGAGGAATTAGTTTGAGAAATTACTAAGCGTTTATACTTTCGCCTTATGAGGTTAACCCCTTCAGTACCGCAATGGCTTTCCATATTCTTTCAGGTTACTATTTGGTGATTTTATACAGCTTCAGATACTTATATGGGGATTAAAATAGTGAAGACTGAGGCCATTAATTTTTTTGACTCTGTAGATCTTTCCTAATGCAAATAAAAATGGTCTAATTCTACACAAATCTCAAGGTAAAAAGTGTCCCAGTACTGAAAGGGTTAATGTCAAGGATTATTCATGTCAAAACTTTTCTTGGGTTTATTTTATTTTTTGAGTGGTTTAGGAGATCATTATTAGTATTCTTTTAAAAATTTTCTTGATATTTACTTAGAATTTCTTGTTTTTCATGCTTTATTGATCATTTTGAGTGATTTTACTTTTAACTTCAATTTCCAGTCATATTTTAGATTAATATTTTATCCATTCAATTATTACATTTATGGTATTAGTTTTAATTTTATATTGTAATTTATAAGTGGCTTTAGTGCTTTGTTGACTAACCCCTTAATTCTTATTTGCATTGTTTTCTGATTGCTTCTTTTCTGGTTCCTTGTATAGCCTGTATTCAAAAACACTTTATTCTCTGACCACGACTGTCTATCAAAGGCCAGAGAGATCATCAGCCAAGTTCTAAAGAGTGTTTTGCCTGTTAATAGTGTAGAAATCTCATTAATCTGGCTCTGGAATCACAGAAACACATGTAAAAATCAATGTAACTTCAACTAAAGCCTTTTGAAAGTGGAGTTGTGGGCAGAAGTGGTTCAGAATACTGGTCTGTGTCTGGTGGCTCTAAGCAAAATTTTTCCTCTCTCTCCCTCCTTTTTTGCATCTAATATACTTAATTTACTTCTCTGTGTTTTAAGTATTAGGTGAGCTGTTTCCAGTGGCCAATTAACTTAGGTACTGTTGAGTCAGGTGGTGGTGGTGGTGGTAGTGGTATTAGTGGTTGATGTGGTGATGGGTGCCCTTTCTCCTTTCCTTTCTGTTTCTTATCATATAATTTACAACACACTGGGATACAAACTTTTAACTTTATGTAGTATGAGTTAGGACAAGGAGAAGGTAGTGTAGTGGTGATGGGTACTCTCTCTTTCTCTTTCTCCTTCTCCTCCTCTCATAGAACACATGGGCACACAAATTACATGGACACAATCACCATCTAGACACTCGGGTATAGGCACTGAAGTCTTTTATGGAGAAATATTACTGGTAGACCCTGGGAGGCTAAGCAGGTTAATATAGAGCAGAGGAAGGTAAAAGCTATGTTGAAAGACGAAGAGGATGGGCAATTAAAGAGTAAATATTTAGTATGGGGGTTGGTTTGTCATTTATATGCTCTTAAAGGTAAAGGTTTGAGGTAGAATAGGTGAATAGTAAGATAGATTAAAGGAGTTCATAATAGAGAGTTGAGAAAGAGGATGAGCAAGTGAGAGAGTGTTTGGTTAAGGAGAGATGAAGGTTGATTTGTTGTAGATACTCTTAAAAGGAAAATATTTGAGGTAAAAGATAGATTGAATAAATGAATAATGTAAAAGTTCTCATTTATTTATTTATTTTATTTTTGCTGTTTGATTTAAATGGTGTGAAAAGCTGTGGGAATAGTAATATTGATTGTCCTTCCCTATTCTTGTCAAGGTTTAGGATAGAGGTAGATTGAAAAGGTGAACAGCAGAAGCAATCTTGTTTCTTATTGGTGTTTTTTAATGTCGAAGCCATCATAAGCTGCGGAAATAGTGATACTGATCGTTCTTCCCTGTTCTGGTGCTATAAGTTGCTGGCTTTTTAGTTTAATTTTCTTTTGTTTAATTTTGTTTAAAAGTTATGCACTAATTCTGTTCAAATTGCTTCAGATTCCTGCATTTGTGGTGTTTGGAAAAGTATCACAGAGAGTTAGTAGTAATGAATAATTGATGTTCACAAAACATGCTCACCTTATTCAATCCAAAAAGAAATGGTATGTTTTTTAGCCACTCTTTTACTGAACATCATTAAGTATTTGACACGTGTGTATTAATGTTTATGAAGACCTTTTGCATGACACCTTCAGAATTTGTTTTGATAACCCAGGGATGGAGTTTAGCGACTTTTTTTTTAACCTAATTTGCTCTTTTGTGGTCGTGCCCTCATCCACTCACTATGCCTCTCCTGTCGAAGCTTTTTAAGTGACGTTTTGTCAGCACACCTCAAACATGAAACATTCTGGGGCTGCACTGGATCTTCACACATGGCAAGTTTGGTTTAATTTTCAAAAGAGTAAGACACCAAAGCAAAGTCAGTGATAGTGCTATACTTTAGTGTGTTTAGGGAAATTTTTTGAAGGTCAGTAATGGAAGTTTGTGGCCTGCTATGCTATGTTTAAATTCTTGGTGTGTGTAGTGTTCACAAGACTGTTCCTTTCCACTTAGGACTGATAGAGCTAGGAGTGTGAATAGTAAAAGGATGGTAGTAATAAACAGTTTATTTATGGTGCAGTATAGACTGAAAATTGACATTGGTTGGGGGAGGGTTTAGTAATGGTCTTTGTATGTGTAATTCACTGTTTGATCTGCTGCAGTCTCTGACGAGACAGCCAGACGTTACCCTACGGAATGAGCTCAGAGCTCATTATTTCCGATCTTTGGATAGGCCTGAGACCAGGCACACACCACACACCGGGACAACAAGGTCACAACTCCTCGATTTACGTCCCGTACCTACTCACTGCTAGGTGAACAGGGGCTACACGTGAAAGGAGACACACCCAAATATCTCCACCCGGCCGGGGAATCGAACCCCGGTCCTCTGGCTTGTGAAGCCAGCGCTCTAACCACTGAGCTACTGGGGTGTGTGTGTGTGTGTGTGTGTGTGTGTGTGTGTGTGTGTGTGTGTGTGTGTGTGTGTATGGTGTTTTTGGGTATTTCTTGTATGGGGTTATTTTGTGTATGATTGCTGCCTTGGTATATAAATAGATAACACAGATAGACTTGTTTACTGCTACAACTTCTACTATTCCTTTCTGCCAGGGTCCAGTGAAGCTAAGAATGTGGATGAATGTACAAGTGTGTGGTGGTCAGACTGGGCTGCCCTGTGCGTGATTGGCAGTGTGCTATGTCCTAAGAGAGTGATAGGCAAAAAAGTCAAGAAATTGGAAGCGAAAGATTTGAAGTGGGAAGTAAATCTCTTGAGAAAGCTATACCAGCACACACACACACACACACACACACACACACACACACACACACACACACACACACACACACACACACACACACACACACACACACACACACACACCTCTCTGCATGGTCTGTCTCTCCCTGGGTTGCCTTCCTTGACTAACACAACACCTGGTAAGGGATGAGAATGTTGATTCCGCAGATTGCAACACAGAATGGAGAGTCACTGGACGGAGAGAGTGGTGGCTCGGCCGGCTCCGTGGCCATCGACCTCAACCAGGTGTCGGAGGGAACGCTGGCACATGAGGGGACCATTCTACTCACTGGGGAGGACGGATCGCAGAGTAAGTAGTAGTGGATCATTTTTTTTCTATTGTTTAGGTTTTATTTGTGGAGGTTCATGTTGGTCTTGATGTTTCTGGAGTTTGACTTTTCATTTTGGCAGAGTTAGTAGTGGTGGATAACTTTTTTCCTATTCTTGTTCTGCTTATTTCTGGAGGTTTATGTTGTTCTCTTCATGTTTCTGGAGTTCGAATTTTTTGCAGAGTAAGTCAGAGTGGTGGGTCATTTTCTCCTGTTCTGCTTTTATTTTTGGAGGTTCATGATGTTGTTTTTGATTTTTTCTGGAGTTTGATCTAATTTTTGCAGACTAAGTAGTAGTGGATCATTTTTTTCTATTCTTGTTCTGCTTTTATTTGTGAAGGTTCAAGTTGTTCTTCGTGTTTCCGCAGTTTGACTTTTCATTTTCGCAGAGGAAGTCAGAGTGTTGGGTAATTTTTTTTTCCTATTCTTGTTCTGCTTTTGTTTGTGGAGGTTCATGTTGTTCTTTTCGTGTTTCCGGAGTTTAGCTTTTTTCATATTTGTTTCTTTCCATTTTCTCTTCCTGGCACAGTTCCAGTTAACGTTTTATTCCTGGAGGTTCGTGTTGTTGTTCTCCATGTTTCTGGAGTTTGACTTTTAATTTTTGTTTCCTTCCGTTTTCTCTTCCCTGCACAGTTCCAGTCAACGTGTCTGGGTCGTATCCCGTGTCTGGCATGATCACTGTGCCACTACCTGTGTATCAGACTGTGGTTGCCAACATTCAGGGGCAGGATGGGCAGCCCCTGCAGGTGGTGACGCCTCTAGTACAGGTCCCTAAGCTGGAGCCGGGGTTGGAGGGTGGGGTGGAGGTGTCGGCGGGCCTTAACGCTTCCCTTAATGCCTCTACTATCATTTCTTCAGGCCAGGCACAAGTACAGGTGAGTTACTGACACTGGCTCCTCTTAGCATTAATCATTGTTCTCTTTCTTTCATGTTATCTACAGAGTTATTTTTTTCACAAAGCTGAGAATCACTTATTTTTTACATTATTTTTGTTTCATTTCAACCCTTAATGAAAAGATATAAGGCAGTGCAGTGTATCCAGTTTTCTCTTATTTTTTTGCATGAATTTCTTTTTCTGTTTCAGCCATTAAAGATCGTTAAGCCCAGAAGTCTGAGTTCAGTTTCCTTCAAAGAAGTGAGTTTTGTTCATCTGATTGTCATTAACACTCTTTTGGTCATTGTCACTAACACATCTTGGTGGCTGTGTGTGGTGATGGGCTTTACGTAGCAGGCTGGGGGTGGTGTTTCATGCTGCCTGTAACCGCCCTAGCTTCATAATACTAACATTCTTCTTTTATTATCTTTTATGCTCTTATATTCTGTTCTTAGTTTATTCTTATCGTTTCTGCTCCTAACATTATTATCATCTTATTTTCCCTATTTATATTCTATCCCTTGTTTATTCTTAATCTTTTCTGCTCCCAAAGTTAACATCATATCCTTATTTTTCTTTCTTTTATTGTGTTCTTTGCTTATTCTTATTGTTTCTGCTCCCAACATTATCATCATCTTACTTTCCTTACTCATAATTTATTCTTAGTTTATTCTTAGTAATTCTTTCTGCTGCCAAAATTAGCAACATATACTCGCTTTTCATTCTATTATGTTTTTTTTTGCTTATTCCTATTGTTTCTGCTCCAAAAATGAGTATCATCTGCTTATTTTTGTTGCTTCACTACTCCCATCTCTCAAACAGTGTTGCTTTAATGCTGTGACACTTGGCAGGCCTTTCTGGGAGACTGTCCTTCCTGTGTGAGTGAGGTTTCTTCATTGTTTATAACACCTCTAACTTTCCAGGGACAAAACAATGCAAGACTAAACAGAGTAGTGAGTGATGAAGGGGAAATTTGGGTTACTTCCTTCTGTAATCTTTGTTTTTTTATTTCATACATTGAAGTGCAGAAAATTAATCCCTTCAGTACCATGACAGATTTCTGTATTCATTCTGCTTACTATTTGGTGATTTTATACAGCTTCAGAAACTTATGTTGGGGATTGAAGTAGTAAAGACAGTGGCCATCAATCTTCTGACCTCCATAGACCCTTCCTTATGTTAATAGAATGGCCTAATCGTACACACATCTCAAGGGAAAATGTGGTCCAGTATTGAAGACGTTAACTATCATCTTGTCTTACATTTCAGGATGATGACGACGATGGGAGTGTGGATATGGTAGACAAGGAATGATAAGGGTAGTGTGAGGTTGGTGGCAGTCTAACCCCCACCCACCTGCCTCCCTACCCCCACCCTCCACCACTCCCTGTCAGCAGAGGGTAGGGAATGCACCAGCAACACCCTGCCCTTGTACCCTCACCCACATCTGTCTTTCTTATCATCTCAGCTTATCACCAAAGACTAGGGGAGGACTTCATCATGTCTTCTTTATTTACTTTCTTTTCTTTCACATTTTCCTGTATTTCTGAGTTCCTTCAAAGCTCTAGGCATGGTCAGTGTTGTGTTAGTTAATTACTCTGGTTAATTACTCTGTGTTTACAATTGGCAACACAGTCCTTGTCCAAAAGAGTCCCGAAGGTGACCAGTCCTTCCCCTAGGGCCAGAATGGAACTGCACTGGGTCAGGCTGTCTCCAAGAAGCCGCAGAATTGACTCTATTTTTATATGGAGGTGTAATAATGGTGAAATTCAAGTGTGTGTTAGGTGGATGTGTGTGTTTTTTTCCCACTCCACTGCCTGGTTTTGTTTTAATTTGTTTTAATGCAGCGTGTGGTGACGTGCTCCTCCTGGTACGGTTCCCATTCTGTCAGTTTTTGTCGAGTGTAGTTAAATGAATGAAATGTGTAAAGGGAGAGTAGATTTGATACTTGCTTCTTCTCCTTGGAACAAAATAGAGATGATTGTGAAGTGTACATACATTGATTCACATGATGATGATGATGTTGGCCCTTTGTTTTTTTTTTTATTCTTTTTTTAAGTTATGATTTCCTCCCCCACTCTGTAGCCCCTTCCACCCAGAGTTATGAAAGTGTTATGGCTAGGAGAGTCTGTATGGAGTAAATATTCATGTTCAGAGTAATATATTCAGTCAGGGTCAGGTTCCAGGAAAGAGGCAATAAGGTAGAAGAGTTTTGTGTGAACTCTACTGCAAACTTGTGCAATTACATCTATTTTCTCCTTTATTGGCCTATTTTTAGTGTTAATTATTTATTGAAGACCTCATCTCACCTTTCGTTTCTCTCTCTTAAGCCTTCCTTCCTTCCTTCCTGTCCTGACTAATTTTAGTTTATACGAGGTTAATGTAGCAAGCTTGGTCTGTGTCAACCAAACATTGTGTTAAGGAGAGCTGCTCTCTGTTCGTACCTCAGCAAGGATGTGTGCACTGGGTCATTAGCTTGTGTGTGAAAGTGGAGAGAAGTCTTGAGGTGAGCCTGAACTGTGCATCTCATGTGAGTAGACTTGTTCTTGTTGACTCTGTATATGATATTCTCTTGGTCCTCCTGTGTGTGTGTGCATGCGTGAGTGCATGCATGCGTGCGTGCAAAAGAATGGCAAACTGTGGAGCACCAGACCTACCAAACACAGATGCAGCCTGTCGGTAAACGCAGACCAAGTGTGGCGTCAGGCTTGTTAATGTTGCTTTTGTTGTTGTAGTTGGTGGGTGATGGTAGTGCATTGTTATTACCACCAGTTCTCCAACAGCTTAGATAGACCAAGGCTGGAGTGTGTTGCAGAGCTCAGTTGACACAAAGGGAAAGATAGAGTGTGTGGGATGTAGTCATGTTTTGTTTTTCATGAAGCCAGACTCATCTTGTTTGGAAGGAACTGAATTGTTGGTTCCTCAGCAGACTGACTGGTAGGAATGTGCAGTGGGAATCATCTCAGTTCACAGGAAGTCAGATGGGGATCCTTGATGGTTCAAATTTTTACTTGCATTTATTTATTTTGCTATGAATATATCAGTATTACTCGTTCGTACATATTTTTGTGGTCTTTCAGTAATGTTATGTATTAAAAAGAAAAAAAAAGACACGTTTCTTTTTGTATGGTATGGTATTTCTTCACTGGGCAGGCAAGGAAAATAAAGAAAAGCTTGACAGAAGGAGACTCATCGAAAGACAAAGTGAACCTTGCATATCATTCATCAGAGAACATTGAAACTAGCAGTCGTCATCACAAATTAACTGAAGAACCAACTCCATTTAATACACTAGGAGTAAGATACAATTTGACTGAGTGTAGTGATGGAAGATGAGTTACCAATATTATGTTTGGGGAGCAAAGTTCTATGCAACACTAAATCTTTGTACCTTTGATTGGAAATGTTATCAAGTGGAGTGAGATTGATTAAGATATGTTACTTTTGATTGTCAGTCGTGTGAGTGGCTGGACTGATTAGTGTGTCATAACATTTAAGAGCTTGTTTCTTCTGTAATGGAGTTTTTGTATCATGTGTAGACGTGATTAAGAAGTGTTACTGTTTGATCTCTCAAGCAACAAAGTGTACACATGACATCACTTAAACTTTGGATGTGAGTAGGATGAGTGTTGGAAGAAAGCTTTATGATTTAACTGGTATTTTGTTCTCATTATATCGTGATTTTTGTTTCGATGTCACCTCTTCATTTCTATCTACTTTCCAATACTTTGTACACGCCTCTCTTCATTTCCCTTCTTCACACACTTCAAGTTTTCTCATAAATTGTGACCAAATGATGTATTCCCTAAGTTGATTTCCTGTAAGACTAGAAGTTACCAAGGTTGCAGTTTATGGTATGTTTCACTGTATATACAGTAATGATTTCTGAGTGTGGACAACCGTGTGAGCCGACAATCGCATGCTATGAGGGAACTTGTAGCTGGTAGTCTTGCTGTTGAGAGAGAGAGAGAGAGAGAGAGAGAGAGAGAGAGAGAAGGATCCCATTCGAAGTAGAGTGGGAAAGTGATGGAAGTGTTCTGTGATTGAGAAAATAGGAAACTACCAGCTGCTATCATTAATATTGTCTGCCTCTGCTCTTTGCTCTCCATCTTCCTGCAATATCAGTGAATTTTGTACATTTTTCTCTCATTTAACCATGAAACATCACAGAATCAACCAATTTTTTCACTTTTGAGGAATTTTTCCTAGAGGCGCTTCAGAATCTCAATGTTTTTAAGTCGTCACATTCTTCCTTGTCATGGAAAGAACAGAGATGATCCGTGGGCTTGAAGAGTGCAAGCCACTGTCCAGTCACTAAGTCTAGAACAAGCAATTATGGCTGTGATAATCTAACATAGTATTGTGCCAGTATAAAGCTGCTGGCCGGGCCTTTCTGGAGGCAGGCTGGAGAGATGCAGGTCCTAAGAGATACAGACGTCACCACAGATCATTGGAAGCACCACCTATGCATCCCTTCATCCACCTCTCCATAGAAATATTGCTCTCTTCTAGCAAAGATATAAGAAAATAACTAACTTGTGAAAGGAAAATAATTGTTACCAAACCAGTTAGATGCTCCCCATTTCTCCCTCTCTTTCTCCTGACAAATGATGGGATCTCTGAGGACCCTGTGTGTTTACTGAGACATTGAGGTAATTCAGAGTGTCTTCTTGTCCTCCTGTGTTTGGTGTTACTGCTGGAGTGTTCAGGGTTCGTTGTTGCCAAAGCTGTTAGGAAGCTCTCCCATAATGAAAGTGTGTATGTGTGTGTGTGTGTGTCTGTGTGTGTGTATGAGCGTAGGCATTTAGTTCTTGTTGGAGATACATATTTGTTGTCAGTAGTAGTAGGTAATTTTTTAGTGGGAGAGATGTAGATTTGGAAGTGTGTGGCCACCAATTATGTACGAGGTTTATCAGTTTTGGATGTTTGCATTGCTTAGAAGTGTTGTTGCTTTGTATGGACAACACTGATCATGTTTTGCAAAACTGTTTATTCATTTATTTATTTGTCTATCCCTGAAGCAACTTGTAAGAGGAATAATGGAAAGAAGAAATGTAGAAGTTACGAGCAAATTTTAATGTCAAAACTAAATGCGTAATAGGATTTCTGTATCCCATTAACTGCAGAGACTGATTTTATTTAATTTAGGAAGTAACTCAGAAATGTCAATATATGGAAGCTCATACTGAAAATTATAGATGAAAAAGAAAGATGAAATATAGATCAACTACTTTCTTTGTCCTCTCCAGGGTGAAGTGGAGAGAGAGAAAGAGAGAGAGTGGGGGAGGTGAGGAGAGAAGAATTGAAGAGTTGATGCTTCTAACAGTAATAACCCTAAGCTAGTCGAGTGTTGGTATTGCACGGGACAGGTGACGAAGAGAGAAAGTGAGAGAGAGACAGAGAGAGAGAGAGCCTTCCAGTTTAAGTAGGATGAGTAGAAAGAGCAGATATAACCCAGCATTCAGTCTTTCAAGTCTTTCACCATTAGAGTTGCAAATTGTGGGCTGAAGGCATCTTGTCACAGTGCATTGTGGATTGTGGCCTGAGGGTTTTGTCTGCTTGGTTCAGTTAATGGTGGAAATGTGAGGCTAAGAACATACATGGTGCCATCTGGGAATGTATGTGTGTGTTGAGCTCTGAGTTACAAGATATAGATCTGTAGTAACAAGTGGAGGAAGATTAAATGAAGTAGAATAAGATGTATGGAAGATTAGCAAGACAAGGCAGAGAGAGAGAGAGAGAGAGAGAGAGAGAGAGAGAGAGAGAGAGAGAGAGAGAGAGAGAGAGAGGGAGAGAAATAAGAACATGACAAGGATTTTAACATAGTAATGAATAGAGCAGAGACATGATAAAAAGCAATAAAAAAATGGAGTAATAATAAAAGCAATGAGGAATGAGGAAATGATCTTATTTGCACTCAGTAAAGAGAGGGAGGTGTGGCAGAGAGAGCGATGGAGTGGGGTGTGATTACAGGGAGTTACTTTTATTTATATCCTCCTGTGGTAATAAATGAGAACTACGGCAAGTGGAGGAGGTCTCAGTCTTGGCACAAGGTGTCAGATGTAGATATAAAGTAGTGAAACATAATGGTACAAAGCAAGACATGTGGGAATCATAACCCTCTTGTCATCTTGTTATTATTATCATTATTATTATTATTATTATCATTATTATTATTATTATTATCATTATTATTATTATCATCATTATCACTATCACTATCAATTATCTCTGAATCATTGCTATCACAACTTTACTCTTTTTAATTTAGCGTATCAATGATATTTTTATACACCGCTAGAAGTAGACCATTCATCCATCATGTCATTGCTCATCCATGCTGCGTCTTGGTCCACCGCACTGCACCGCATCACACCCTTCACTGCCTCACTGTATCACTGGCGCCACGAGCGTGTCTGTCTCTTGCCAACAAATGACAACTGCTGCGGTCTTCACAAAATTCCCGTACTTGTGTGTACCTGCACAGCATTTTCCATATGGCACCCTTCACTGAAATTTTAAAAAACAAGCCCATTTCTCACTTAATTTGTGCTCTCTTAAGATAGCCATGATCTATGTAATGCTGTTTCCCACAATTTTACCTATGCAAGACAGCTTTGATCTTATATATTGCGGTCTGACATTAATAATAGCACTAAATTCTGTACTACTGCATTCAAAGTAAAGTTACTCGTTTTGAAGTGCAGGCAAACTCTGAGACAGGTTTTTGTACCGCGTTTCAGAAAGTTGCACTGTATTCAAGGCAACATGTATTAGGAGGCCAAACAGCATGGTTAGCATCCCTCGAGTAGAGTGAAACGAACCACCACCTTTCACGCCGTGCCAGCAAGTCTGTGTTATTGGGTCCCAGTATTTATTTCTCCCTGCCAACGCTGCACATAATGCTTCAGATGCCTTCACATGAGAACCATCATTTCAAACACTCATTAAATCATTGTCAAACATTTCAAAAGCATTTACTTTCATTTCTTTCCTTTCCTGAGCCCTTGTTACATGTGAGTTTTGTTTTATTAATTTTATCTTTCAGAGAAATATGTACAAACCAATGTTACTAGGGGTTGCATCCCGCCATGTTAAATATTAAGGTGTCATAAGCTGCTATACACATAGTAGTTCTCCGATCGGTAATGTTTCTCACTATATCAAAATTTTCAGAGTATAAATTCCGTGCTGTGTGAGATCGGAGGTAGAGTGTTATGTGTTAACAGTGTGTCGTCAGATGGTAGTTTAGTTCAGTAATGTAAAATGATGAAAAAAATGTGAAAACTTATTTATAAACACTGTCTCTGCATAAAGGACTTCTACAAGTGGTATTTCTTTATTGTTTCTTGATTGTTTTTGCCTGATGCAGTGTTGACAGTTGTTCCTCATGGTAACTGGTCCCCCAGGCTCCTCTCAGCAGCCCAAACTGTGGCAGAAATGTGCATCCAACACTTGAAAACCAGACCACATCTTAGATACCCCCGGTAAGTGGTTTTTGTGTGTAAACATTTTATTTCTCAGTGTTACCAGTGGTGTGAACCTGAATTTTGATTCTAATGAATTGTCTCATGTATTTGTCAATGTATCAAATCTAAAAGTTTTGATATATGAATGTAAAAGTTTTTTATTTACTTTTTTTTATTCTATTGAAACAAGATGCTAAGAAGGTAATTGTATTATTTCTTCTGTATCCTAGGAATTAAGAAAATATAGAAATGTCTTTATTTTAATAAATTTATTGCTATTTAGATAAAATTGTGATCCAAGAGATGAAGTCTTGCAAAGATTCACTCTGGGATTCACTTTTATGTATCTTGATTGACTGATGAGTAATGATTAGTGTTTAGGAGTCAAGATTTGTGTGTTTCCTTGGTGATGTTTAGCACACTACTAGACTCTATGGATAGCACACACCCTGGTTGATTTTTTGTATTGTATACAAATGTGACCTTCCTTCAATATACACACTATTCAAATGACTTCTTCCTTCCCTCCCTCCCTTCACCTCTTCCTTCCCCTCCACCCACTGCCAGGGAGAGAGGCAACAAGTGAGCTTTCATACTGTGTGTAGTGTGAGTCATGAACACCGACTCAAGCTTCAGACTGACCTGACTGAAGAACGCTTGACTCGCCACTGCCCTCAAAGTTGTGTTGGTTTTGGGACTTGCCACTGACCTCTGACTTCCTTGGGATGGCCTGGGGGACTCACACTAGCGTGGGATTCAGAAAATGGCTTTAATTGTCGCAGGTGTTTTAATATAACATTCCTTGATATTTTTTTCCCTCTATCTTTTCCTTTTATTGTCACATCATCTTGTCTGTCACTTAAGGTCAGTGCAGTGAGTTGCTAGTTCAACACTCAGTTTTGTATAGATTTGTTTATATTTTAACCTGAAAATGTGAAGCTAAAACTTGTGCATTTCATAATTCCTTTAATGATTTGTGGACTGCTATGTGGCTGGAGAGCAGACATGTGTCCCTGAGCTGACAACTCACTGTTTCCCCTTGGTTTGCTGCACCACGGCAGGTGTGGAAGTGTTAGCGTTAGTGGTTGTTATCCTGCAGCGATTAGGTTCCTCGCGTGTGTTGCCCCTGGGTTTGTGTTGGTAGTCGCACCGCCGCCGCTGCCGCCGGTGCAGTAGGATAGAGGGTAGCAGGCAGGAGAGTCTAGGGTAGTTACAAATTCATCTCGGTGCCAAAAGAATCCCTTTATTTAGGTTTGTGTCCTTTGTACAACCTTTTCTTTTATTATCATTACTACTACTACTACTACTACTACTACTACTACTACTACTACTACTACTACTACTACTACTACTACTACTACTACTACTACTTCTACTTCTACTACTACTACTACTACTACTACTACCACCACCTTTACTACTACTATTGCTACTACTACTACTTCTACTTCTACTTCTACCACTACCACCACCACCTTTACTACTACTACTTCTACTTCTACTTCTACCTCTACCACCACCACCATCTTTACTACTACTATTACTACTACTATACATGTTTTCTTTGTATTTACAGCATGCCAGGAAATTTTTCTCCGACTAATTCGGTGTACAATGTTGTTGATACTTTTATGGCAAGCACAAATAGTGTATGTAGGCTTACGTCAGATTATTTGTTATTACTATCTACATAAGGACTACAGTAGGTGGGTGTTCAGTGGCCAATACTGATGCTCCTTGCCATTTTTACAATTCTAATAAAAAAAAATGCTATCTAGAATTTTTCAACTGCTTGAGATGTGAGGAACTTTGAGGTTGTGAGCTTAAAAAGATTTACCTTGTATTTTTGACATCTTCAAGTGGATAATGTTGCTCCCATTAACTTGTATAACTAGTGGTGTGGGGCATTTTGAGCTATTTGATAGTTGAATGCTTCCCCAACTTTTAATATTGCTTCCGATGGTTGACCAGTGAAATATAATCCTACAAATGCTACCAACTGATAAGTACATGCAGAGGTGTTTGAGGCAGTCACAAGCACCGTCAGTTGCCAAAATGCATTGATATTTATATGCTTGTCTGGTGAAACATTCAAGGTTGTTGCTGTGGGAAAAATGGCACATATCCTTGGTAGTCTTGGCTTCATGTAGTAACAATTAACAAATAACCACAAAGTATGATCAGTAATTTAAAGCCACTGCAAGGCACTAGCTTGTGATGAGCCAGTAAGAAGCAGGAGCATCAGTTTTGAGCCACCAGGTAAGGAGAAGGCTGGTGTGGTGAGGGGTTTGGTGCAGCGCCACCTAACTATGCACACCCAGAGACAGAGACAGAGAGACAGTCTCCTGCCTAGCTCAAGACACTGTGTGGTTTCCTCTGTGTGAGTCTAAATGTTGCAGGTGTTATACTTTAGCAATGAGAAAAGAAAAAAGGAGTTGATAAAAGTGTATTCTTGCATCATTTATGTTGAATATTGTTCTTAGTGTCACTGTGAAAAACTGGAAATACTACATGTTAGAAATGTCTTGAATATTCTGACTGTACTTAAAAAGAATATTTTTTAGCCACAATTGTGTTCCATAATTAAAAAAAAAAAAGGAACAAAAAAATACGAGAGAGCCATAGGCTGAGCTCATTAGAATAAACTGCAATGTATGGTGTCCTCTTTGTATATTTTGTGTAATTTATTGTCAAATGTACATAAAAAGATGATAGATGTACCAGCTTTTTATTCAAGTAACATGAACTTATTGTCTTTACTTTAAGATGGCTTAGTATTGGCTGGGATGAGATGGAGAGCAGTGTGGAGGAAACAGCTGAATGTAGTAATCTGCTTTACAAGACTACAAACTTTCCTCCTGCCGTGAATACCTAAACACCTCACCAGTAAATTCAGATGAAGTAAGCTTGCTAACTAGTACTAATGTACCTCACCAAACAGATGTGTTGGCTAGCTGCTGGGGGCACTTCTCTCTTCAAACAACAGATTAAGATTTTTGTACAAGATTCCATAAACTTTGTCCCATCCATAAGCATGTCAAGAAGTTAATGTGGGTAAGTGTTTTGTCTTTTGCATGTGGGTTAGATAGGGAGTGGTCATTTTGTCTGTCCCCAAGCAGTATACAAGTTATCTCTGCATTACTCAACTTTCCCTAGCCCTGAACATGAGAAGTGGAGGTACTGTAAGGTCATTATTTGTTGATTCAGTTTTTGCAATTCAATTATCCTCACTAACTAGTCATTTTTCCCCAGACTATATCAGGAATGTTTTAATATGTTTAATTATATAACAGTTTTCTGTGTTACTGTGTCGGTCTAGGTAGTGTGTCTTTCTCCTCTCTTGCCAACTATAGCTACACCTCTTCTTCCCTTATATTGTTATCTTGCATTCTGTCATCTTCCTTCTAATGTGTTCATACAAACTACACTCTATCAAGAAATGTGCTACTGTCTCCCTTTGCCCTGTATCACATTATTGCACATTCTCTTTCTCTCTCATGAAGTTTTCCCTCCTTTTAAATGTTTTAAGGTAAAGAAAATATATAGGTGAACTGGAATGCAGCTTTCCACACTGGAAACCAGTGCCTTTCATCAGCCAATCAGCTGGTGAGGGTGGCATGTCTGTCATGACATCATGCCAGCAGTCATGTGACAAGTGCTCAGCTGGCAGGCACCAGGTGGCACTCAGGCAGCTGTCATGGAGCGGCCAAGCGGTGGAAAAAATGTTTACGTTTTGTTCTTCATTGAACAAGCAGAGTGATGTGGGCATGCTGTGGTGCCTTGGTGGGCATGGGCGTAGGATGCCTGGCGCACGCAGTAATGGGTGTGGGCAGCGTTGCAGTGACCAAGATGGAAAGGTGAGTAGAGCGAGTGTGGTTGTGGAGGTTGTGGCCAGTGAGAGAGATGAACGTTCAGGTTCATGTTGTGCCTAGTGTGAAAACTGTGTGTCTGGCTCTTAAAACTCCCTCTTAAAGGAAGTCAAGTCAGAAAGATGGAAATACAGAAGCAGGGAGTTCCAGAGTTTACCAGAGAAAGCTATGAATGATTGAGAGTACTGGCTAAATCTTGCATTAGAGAGTTGTACAGAATAGGGGTAAGAGGACAAAGAAAGCCTTGTGCAGCGAGGGTAGGGGAGGAGAGGACGCATCCAGTTAGCATGAAAATAGTGATAAAAGATAGAAAGATGCAACATTTGGGTGTTGAGAGAGGCTGAAGACAGTCAATCAGAGGAGGAGTTAATAAGAGTATGTGTGTGTGTTTGCCTTATGAGTGAGTCGGAATGAGCCGAGTAGGAGACAGTGAATGGAAGGAAAAGGAGTGATAGAAGCAGCAAAGCAGAGAAAATTTAATAACAGTGTAGCACAAAGAGTGAAATCAGTGAAGGGAGAAGCTGAAAGAATAGGTAGAACTGGAGATAGGGTTTGTGGGAGGTAGAGAAGACTTTAGCATGAAGGAGATAAGCTGATAGGTAACATTTTCAGAAAACAATACTTTCAAGATGGAGAGAGTTGTTATGGATAGGTGATAATCAAGTAACTGATTGATTAATCAAAATATATTTCCTCTCCCATTTCAGCAATTCAAATTCAGGAAAAGAAGTTTTTAGTATATTACGCTTATATTGTTGAAAGCAATCTAGCATTACAATACAGAAGCAGAAAACATTTATTTTTCCTTGCAATCTTCAGTTGATCCCTTCAGTTGCTGTTCTTGCTGTGGCCAGGCATGTATAAATTTTTCCTATACTGGTGGCCCAGAAGCCCTTGCTGCTGCTCTATTGTTGTGCTTCTTGGTTTAATGTACCTCTTGTAGTTTCTTCTTTTTATCAATGTTTAGATTTTTAGTGGTGTGATTTAACACCTGAACAGTGATGGGGATTAACCTGCATTCTCTTGTCTTTTCCTCAACAGACTTGACGGGACAACAAACTGTATTGGAGTCACTAGTCTGTTTCCTTGCACTAGTTACACCATCATCCTGCTTGCCTGCTCAGGATGGCACACTAGTTACACCATCATCCTGCTTGCCTGCTCAACGGCTTCCCTAGTTTCTGTGCACCAATCCTGCCTTGGCTTGACTCGGCTCACACTGGAGGGCAACAGTGGCTCTGAAGTCATCAGCCTCTGGAGTTTCCCAAACACTGGTCACCAGCATCCTGTGGCTCCAGGATTCCCTCCATATTGCAACAGTGAAAGAAGTCTAAAAAATTGTAAAAACATGTATAAAAAAAAGCTTATCTGTAAAATATGTATAAGAAAAGTTTAACTAGAAAATGGTACAAAGTCCAAAATACTCGAAAGAGTCTCCGGAGAGTTTGTAATGGTGTTGCAACGATTTAAATGAAAGATAATCCCTTCCACAAAAAATCTTTTATTAAATTTATCAAATTTCCTATTACAAAATCTCCGGAGAGTCTTCCGAGTATTTTTGACTTTTTAGTACACTTTTTGTATATTCTGATACACTTTATACCATGTATTTATTTATATTTATATAAAGTAGTTTTTTTTAGTACTTTTTTGTATATTTTAATACTTATTTCTAATATATATATATATATATATATATATATATATATATATATATATATATATATATATATATATATTTTTACTATTTCTAATATATATATATATATATATATATATATATATATATATATATATATATATATATATATATATATATATATATATTATTATATTACTATTTCGTAACATTTGGTAAACTAGTCTTAAGAGAGAGAGAAGTGATTTCCTCTTATTTTAATTGCCGTCTCCTAGCTGTGAGTGTTGCTTTGTTGAGCAGGGATGGTGGGAGAGGGAGAGATTCCTTTGAGGTGTGGTGACTAATGACTGGTGAGCTCCTGCCTGGACTCTCATGATGAACGGGATGGCACCGCTGGAAGGTGTCGTGATGCATGCCTTGATCTGTGATGGTTTTTATATCTGGAAGTAAATAAAGAAACTTATGAAGTGGTTTTATAGTGAAAGTTCAGGAAAAAACTTGGAAGTGGATAAAGCTCAAGGATTGGAGAGAAGAATATTTGTGGCTTTATAAAACAGGACAGCTTGGGGATGGCATTAATGTCTACATGATATACATTGACGTTTCTTAATGTTTTGTATGCATATAACCTGAATGTGGTGTTACAATGGCTACATAGAATATTGGGATGTAAAGATAAGAGCTACATCCACAGAGTAAAGGTTCAGTGGTGAAGTTACCACTCTGGGAGGTGTCAAAGGTGGCAAATTGTCCTTCATTAGCAACTGACTCATGTGGCCCTAAGATGACTGTCAGGTACATCACAGAAGATATCTCTCCCATGGTCCTCTGCCCACTTCTATTCTGCTACCATCTCATTCCATGAGTCATACAGTACTGCCAGCAAAGAGAAGAGAGGTGTGCTGTGATGGCCTTTGTTTGAGAGGGCTTAGTAATTGTGGGACTAGAAGGTAGCTAGGAAGATCAGACAGCCACGACACAGGCAGCAAAGGATGCACTAGTACTGGGGACAACTTTCGCCTCCAAGGCGAAGGAAGGCTCTGGGTTAACAAGGAAGACGGCAGATACAATCAAGAACACCAAGTTCACAAGGTGGATATATTGAACAAACTGAAGTGCTGCATCCTCTTCTAGTCAGAAGCAGCTGGTGAGCTGCAGGGTGACCGGGGCAGACAGGAATTGACATGTGGCCAGCAGTGGTGTGATGGCTACTTCTGATCTTCCCATCTTCCCTCCAGCCTAACTATTACTGAACTTATCTTGAACACACTATCACAACACTTTTTCTTCATTGTTATGCTTGCCAGGACATATAATGTAGCAATCTATTAAGAGTTGCACAGAAGAACAGAATGAAAGGTTATGTGGCAGTTTGTATAACGAAGGAAAGATGTGATAAGTATCAGGTGTAGGGACACTGACAGGCTGCCGCTACCATGTGTACCTTATTTGCACTGTCCGTTACCTTCCACGTGAGAGTTGACGGTGAACAGTCCAAGCTTTTATCTTCCTCCTCTGGGCCACCAACTGAGCGTCACAATGAAGGCGAGTGGAGACAACTGGTACAACAGCCTCCGCTACCTGACGTCCCTTCCTTGCCCTGAAAGCAGACATACAGACAGACCCACTGATAAGTAGGAACATATAGGAGATAAGCACACTCAAACACACACCAGTCTATGCTTTAAGTGACACAATTAGGTAGAAGAGTCTACAAACACACGCAGCTTTCCTCAAAGTCTAGCAGTGAGGAATAAACAAACTGTGTCAAGAACCACTCCTGTCACCACACCCGCCGGACATCCCACGTCCACGCCAAGGCACCAAAACCCAGCCAGTCACATACTTCACGCTGGGTACATGAACCTGAACATTCACCTCCCTACCGGTCGCCGCCGCCACCACGCTAACTCCACCACTGGGCGCCTCCATGACACGGAACTTTATTTGAATATTTATTTATTTATTTTTACTTCTTTCCTGTCAAATAAATGCGAGTTGAAGGAATGATTATTTTGTTATTAGTACAGTAAAGCTTAGGTTGTTCTCAGCTTGCTACTCTTTGCGGCCTCACAGCAACCTTCTCTACCCAGTTAAAGATATTCCTGATGCACTAAGATCAATTTTTCCTTTAAATACAAATAACCGACATAACATAACACTCCCATACCAACACAACAGTTCACGCCAATGTAGCCTACAATGAGAAAAATCACCTAATATCATTCACCTTAATGTATAATGCGAATCACATTAAATATTTGTCATTATTTTCATCTTAATGGTATCCTGCTTACGTACTGTGAATTCATCCTACCCACACACAAACCTACCAATTCAAATATCACTCAAATTATCGCTCACCGACACTCAGTCGTGCTTTCAAAATACTTAAACAAGTGTTCAGTTTAATGTCCACATCAGTTTGGAACACTGTCGAACCTGTTACATCGGCGAAGAATTTGGAATTATTGAAACTAGCTATGTCTCGTCACCCTGGAAACTGCCACCATGCAACACCTCAAAATACCAACAAAAACACTTACAACTCACTAGAAACACACTGTATACACCAATACCAACACACCCCATATGCACCCGACACATGCAAACCACTTAAAACACTCAAAACTAACACACAACACCATGCTTCTTCAGGGAGGGGACGCCTCACAATCTTCTCGGGATTCGGGGCGTGTGTGTCGGGGGAGAAGGACTTTACCTGGGTGGCGCGGCGCGGCTGGGGTGGAGAGGCGGGCAGATCGCTTTCTCAGGCCTGGCTGTCTGCTGCTATAGCACCCACTCACTCAGCTCAGTCACACAGTGGGAAGAAGGAAACACTTCTTCCTTATTTCTCTATATTACAGCAACTATACACGAGTCACCGGGAACAGGTGGCGGCGGCACAGACGGGGCAGGGGGCGGCAACACAGTACGGGTAACACTTTGTTAGTTCGTCAGGCACTTCACTGTCTCTGTTTCTCGTTCACTCTGACTGGTCACCAGAGTACGACTTGTTCCCTCGAGGTCTCTCGCTACACTCCCTAGTCCTCTGTCCTCATCGGTGCCACACAGTGCCCCACAAACCACGCCTCCTGTGCTGTCGCACCTGCCAGGTAATGTCCTTACGAGTCTATTTCAGCTTATTAGGTAACGCTATCTACCTTAACCGCTAATTTCCAATATATCCCTAATAATGCTGGCTACAAGTAATTCACACATGCATGCATTTATCTACACGGTACCGTATGATTTCCCTCCCTATGTTCTCTCCTCTCTGTTTCATTCTCTATTCTTCCTCCTCACATCATCTCTCTCCTGGAAAAATGCCAGGGGAAAGAGATGACGGCGATAGCGGATGGTGAGGAAAGCAGACACACCACCACACTGGCATGCATTTCCATGCAGCTATATTGTGGCATTATATCATCTCAGTTTCTGTGGTGCCATGCAAGAAATTGTTTACTAATTTCACTTCTTGTAAACCAGATGTTGTTGTGCATCTCTTTCAACTGATATGAAAACAGATCGATATATTATGCATTTTATTATATCAAGAGATATATTGTGTTGCCATTAGAAATATATAGGAGTATCATTCACAAGATATCGTCTTATCACTAGGTATAAAAAATAAATATAAATAACAAAAATCTACAGCATGTGATAAGACATTGGCCAGAAACTTAAACCAAGTAAGTATTGCATTGAAAGACTCACAAAACATCATCTTCGGAAACACGTAACAATACCTTTGTGCTTCACAACAGAAAACAAAAGACACACCTTTGTGGTCTATCTTTGAGACACACAAGAAGGAACAGGTTCTTGTGATCACTACTTGTTTCAGTCAGACAGAGCTACATCTACATCACACCTTGCAATAGGGTGAGAAGCACTCCACCACTACTACCACCCTTAACAACAACTACTTGGTACTAATCTACTGTCATGGCCTGGCAGCAAGACATGTGTCATTCACCGCGTTGAACGGTTCATGTCTGACTGGCAGCATGCTCACAAAGAAGATGGCGTCTCTTAGTAAGGAACGTTATCTTCATTACGTGTTTCTCCATGGTGAATTCCAGCATGGAGTGAACACGTTGGTCATTTGGTCCTTAAGGCATAAACGATCATGATGGGTGACAGGAATGATGAGTGATGAGCAGAGGACTCGTGTCCCAAGAGGTTACTTTCCTCTCTTGGTCTACACTCTCCTCTTTTAAATACTATATACATATGTACACTGTACATTCCTATCACAATGCTATGCATAACTTCTACATATCACTGTTTTCTGCTGGTATAAATAAGGCATTGCAAAAAACCTTACCCACTACACATCTACAACTCTGTTTACAAAATCTACAAACTTATCCACGCAATCTACAAATGGTCTATGAAATACACTACACCAGTGATGAAGATTTGTGGCCAACCTTCAAAACTTCTTTGGTACGTCTTCAAGAATCTCCCTCTTCTTCATCCTTCTCCTCCTCCTCCTCCTGTTCCTTTGGCTACACCGGCAGTAGCAGTCTGGTCTCTGTTGTAAGTCTTGTGCGCTCACTCCAAACAAACACTTCCCTCACTTTTTGGGTGTTAGTAGCACTGAATCCTGGAACAAAAGATAGAATAGCATTGAAATTGCTTTAATAGAAAGAAGTCCCGAAAACAATAGCAGGAAAGAGTTCAAAACCTTTTAAAATGAGACACGTAGAGGTAAAAGTGTAATATGCAATCCACAATACTCACATCATGGTCAATCAACACTTTATTCTGGGCTTCGCTGTAGTCATACTCCTGTGGGACGAATATAATGCCGTCCTGTTCAATGGTGTAGCCGCTCCCGTCCTCCTCAATGCCTGTTGTCTTGTGGTACACTGGGTTGGGGAAGCGAGTGTGGATGATAACACGTCGACGCATCTTCACGAACCCGACAAACATCTGTAGAGTGAAAATGTTGCAGGTGCGATGAAAAAACCATATGAAGTACGAGTTGGCTGACTATACAGTATTGGAATATTCTCAGTGTGTCAAGAACAATTTAGAAGTGTGTAAAGTTTGGTAGAATCTCATGCACAACTTAATTACGCCATCTTTGCCACAGCACAGCCACAACACATCCACAGCAAGACCCCACAGCATAAAGGAGTGAAAGACTAGTTGACTTACCCCAACAGCTAGGCCAAGAACCACGAGGGAGCCCAGCACAACACCCAGCACCATGCCAGCTTCAATGACCGTCTTCTCCCCACCGTTGCTGCCGCCGGGCGGACCGAACACTGCTGCTTTCACCATCCCTTCATCCTCGTTATTACGGTCAGGGGACACGATAACAATGGTATCTGCAAATAATGAGCTTTTGTGGTGACGTGTGCCTATAGATTGTTTATTTATCCTTGTGCTGAGGTATAGAATGTAGGAACAAAGAAAGAGCTTATGACACTCATGTACGAGTTACCATTCAAGTTACACACGTTACACTCACCACACTTCATGACACTACCAATCTGGGCAAGTGTGTGTGTGTGTGTGTGTGTGTGTGTGTGTGTGTGTGTGTGTGTGTGTGTGTGTGTGTGTGTGTGTGTGTGTGTGTGTGTGTGTGTGTGTGTGTGTGTGTGTGTGTGTGTGTGTGTGTGTGTGTGTGTGTGTGTGTGTGTGTGTGTGTGTGCTTGCTTACCGTTAATACAAGTGATTCCGTCATGGGAGACTGAGAAACCGTCGGCACAGATGCACATGGGTTGTCCCTGAGAGGTGCGGACGCAGAAGTGGGCGCACTCGTGGCCCTCACACACGTTCTCCGTCGGGGGCTGGCGGTACTGGTGGTAGACGTGCACGACTCGAGGAGCCTCCAGCTGCAAAGAGGCAGAGGTTACCAGAACAAAAACAAAAGTTCTTAAGCAATAAAAGAAACAGACAAACTCCCATGACTAAAGGTAATGCTGCTTTCTTGAGTCATGTTAGTATAAATCATAAATCTTTATGAATATTGTGCTTTATGAATCTAAAAAAAAAGCCATCAGAACCATCTCTAACTACATGACTCACCAGGTGGCCGGCAGACACGTGCTGAATGTTATCTCCATTGAACTTGTCAGCGCTGAAGAGTCCAATCTCAGACCAGTCCACCCAGTACAGTCTGTCCTCAAACACCGATACAGAGTAGGGCAGACGCAGCACCTCAGACGAGTACAGCACAGTCTGGGGATGGAGAGGTGCTCTTAGGGTGTGATGTGAGTATGTGCTATGAGGGAGTGTTGTGAGGTAGTGCTGGTCTCCTTCACAAGGTATTTTACACATTTCTGAGTATCAATTTCAATTCTCTCAAAAGGGAGGTTTTCAGAAACTTGTAATGCAACTTTGATCATCTATTTGCCTATTCTCTTTGGTGACTAGCATTTCGATATATCTTTTTCTTTCTTATAACACTGACAGGACATTATTTAATCTCCCAATCTATCCATTAAAGACAAAACTAACAAAGCATTACCTCGACTCCCGATCCATCCATGTTAGACATCTTAATCTTGTTGAGGTAACCGTCACACCAGTACAGCTTCTGGTTGGTGTAGTCCACAGTGATGCCGTTGGGCCAGTGCACTTCGGGAGCAGTGATGAGAGGGGTCCTATCAGTGCCATCCAGACCGGAGCGTTCAATCTTGGGTGCATTTCCCCAGTCAGTCCAGTACACATACCTTGGAAAAGAGAAATAAGGTGGTCAGCTCATTGTCCATCGTGTATTTAGCTCATGGAAGTGAAAAACTTATCTAATATAAACATACTAAGAGGAAATACAATAGCATTACAAGGCAATTAGTCTACACTATCATGTATCTACCTCAGGCTGCAAGAAGGACACAAAACTTATTCCATTATTGAACCTCACTAACGAAAACAAAGTAACATGAAATTTAAGAAGCAAAAACTTCAGGTAATATAATCAGAACTGGAAGAAAGAATGAAAATTTTGGGTAACATAGGCATAGTAGTAAAAGGAGTTAAGCCATTCAATTTAAGAGTTTGTGGGTCTGATGGGACACCAAATGACTCACCCATCAACGGGATTCACAGCAATGGCGCGGGGAAGATCCAGTTCATCAGCGACAATGGTGCGGGTCCAGCTGCTGTCCCAGGAAATCATCTGAATCTTGTTTGCCGAGATGTCTGTGTAGTAAATGTTTCCATGGATCCAGTCGACTGCAAGACCATCCACTGTCATCTGGTCCTTCTCCACGAGCACTTCAGGAGTCTCTGGGGTGCTCATGTGGGCTCTGTGTGTGGTGAAGGGTCGGGGGTAGAAAATGTGCTGTACTCTAGTAACACTGTAATCTAAATATATAGAGATCAATTTCAATTGTCACCTCCTCTGAATCCTTTATATTGTGGCACTAAATGACAAAAACCCTCCCTTCTATTCTTTCCTTCTTTGTGGCGCGCCATGTACTCCCCACCTGGTCACCTCTTGTGTTTGTTGCTGCACTGCATGACTAGCAACACTGCAGCCTAAGTATGTTCTGTTCAATTTCAAGACAAACTTTTAATCTTCGTTTCAGCCCCTCTTGACTCACCTCTTTATTTTCTTGTCCTTGTTGTCGCACCAAATGATGTGGTTGGTTTTGTACTGAAAGTCGAAGGCAGTGGCTCTCCTAGCATCCTTGACGAGGGTGGTCAGCTCTCCGTCCTTCAGTCTCAGGATGCGAATGTCGTAGCTGCAGCAGACCACAATGATTAGCGAGAGTGCAGGTGTAAATGTATTGACTAGCTCTCTTCCTCTCTCTTTTCGGATTAAACTAAACGAAAGCAAGTTGGAAGGTACAACTGAAGCAAATGGGAAAGAAATCTTTTCATCAAAACCGTTAAAAGTACACATAGCTAAGACAAGACAACAGAGTATATAAGAACATCTCAAGAATATCTAAAGACTTCCTTTCTTGCTTGCTGTTTAGGACTAGCATTATCTGTGGGAGAATATGAAGTAGAAACTAGCAGTGTTTAAGAATGTCCCATAATATCCCAAAAAAGGCTCCCGTCCTTGCTTCATGTTCATTGCATTACCTGTGGGAGAAGATAAGGTAGGGATCGCCAGAATCAGCCTTGCAGCGTGTGTAGTTGGAAGGGTCACGACGGTAGCCAGGCTGACACGAACAATGGAAGCCACCAATGGTGTTAGTGCACTTCTGGGAGCAGGATCCGGGCGACTCCACGCACTCGTCAATGTCTGTGGTGGAGAATTACTCTCAGAAACAGACTTATTAGAGCTAAGGAGAGAGGTTAAGAAAGAGGAGCTAAGGAAACAATTACACTTTCTTCAGGAACACACATTCAGCGATAGGTTAAGGAAAAACAACAATAATTTGATCAGTACTAATAAAATTCATATAGCTGTTAAATGTCGAGATGAAGGGCTGAGAAATTGGGGAAGACAGAATGTAGAGTGACAGTGACAGTCCAGTCCTCACCTTCACAGTTGAACTTCCTGACGAGTCTGTATCCCGGCCGGCACTGGCAGTAGTACGACTCTCGAGTGTTGACGCAGAGGTGCTCACACCCGCCATTCTTCTCCCGGCACTCGTCAATGCCACACAGCTGCACCAACTCGTCCTGCCACAAGGAAGGCATTTGCTTCACTACTGTCAGGTTGTGATTTTGTATACTGTATACAATGTAAGAAAACCTGCAACTTTTACATGAAACAATGAATTAAGCTTTGCGTGCCAGAATGACAACAAGGTCTTCCCCTTACCTCTCCGTTACTGCAATCATTGATGCCGTCACACATGCGCTGCTTCGGATGCAGTTGCCACCCCCGCAGGAGAACTGACTGTCTGAGGCACAAGTGTTGTTGCTCTTCGATGTGGGGGTCGTCTGCATGTCTGCCAGTATTGCATTGTGTGTGAGATGCTGGCTATGTATTGTAACAGCACTATTATTCATGGATTACAGAATGTTGAGGTAAATTTAGATGTGTTGGATGATGTTTTAAGAGAAACCTTAGCTGTAACTTACCACAATCCTGTTCATCTGAGCTGTCCATGCACTGCACGGTGCCATCACACCTCCTCTCAGCTGGCACACATCCTGCATTAGCGCACTTGAACTGACCCTCAGGACACTGGGCGGGGCAGTTTTTCTCATCCGTGCCATCCTCGCAGTCCGCCTTACCGTCACACACCCACTTCTCCAGGATACAGGTGAGGCCGCACTGCACCTCCCCAGCCATGCACAGCGGGGGTAGAGTACCGGTTTGAGTCCCACTGCAGAACTGAGGGGAAAAATGGGGATAAGTCAGTAAGAATGGAAAAGATGAAGAATTGAGTGACTAATTTGAAGTTGGTTTTATAAGACGGGTGAAATGAACACGGTGAAATTGCGGTTGATGAGACGAAAGGATTTATTTAACGTCTTGAGAGAGAGAGAGAGAGAGAGAGAGAGAGAGAGAGAGAGAGAGAGAGCGCACACGAACACAAATTCTCCGGCAATCCCTTACCCTTTCGTCTGATCCGTCCATGCAGTCGTCACTCCCGTCACACTTCCAGCGGTAAGGGATGCGGCGCCCGTTGTCACAGTAGAAGTGGTCGGGGGAAGGTGCCTCGGTGTTCTCTTCTGGGCAGTTTGCCTGGAAAGACAATAAAATACATGGTAATTCAGTTCATTCAATACAAAACTGACTTCCTCTAAAACATATCATATTAGCTTTCCGTCGCTCACTGCATCTTTGTCACGTCTGTAAGTGTTCCGAGTATTAACCCCTTCAGTACCATGACGCGTTTCCATATTCATTCCGCTTACTATTTGATTATTTACTGATCTTGTACAGCTTCAGAAACTCGTGTGGAGGGATTAAAATAGTGAAGACTGCGGCCGTTAATCTTCTGACCTCCACAGACCTTTCCTAATGTCAATAAGATGGTCTAATTGCACAGAAATCTCAAGTAAAAATGTGTCCCAGTATTGTAGTATATAATAGTACTCTTTTAGGAGGGAAGGTTTCAAGACACTTATCCTCCGAATTTAGGTAATCCTTCTGGCATATTTCTTTCTTATTCTTTCTTTTGTTGTCCTAGCTCAGTGTAAAAAGAGAAAGAGGTACGGACTTCCACAAAACAAAGGATCTATCAAACTATCATGATATAATGCACATATGCCATTGAAGTACAGGAGTTATTTACAGACGACGACTTAAAGGGCCATGTTCTTATAGACAGTTATACGCCGAACGTCACTACTTTTAAGACACTTTACTGGAAAGCACACGGATTCTTAAAGATGTTTCTACTGATCAAGTGAGAGATTAACACTACATCTGCATTACTTATAGACGAAACACTCTTGAGAAGCCGCTTGATTAATTCTGTGACCTTTAAAAATAGTCGTGGTGAGAGAGCAAGAGTTTCTGAATACGGGTCAAACACTCACCTCATCTGAGCCGTCTTCACAGTCCTCCATCTTGTTACACACGTAGTCTCCAGACACACACTGGCCGTCACTCACACACTTAAACTCCCCCGCCGCACACGTGGCTGTAGAGGAAAGAACACAACACCAAAGCAGAGTTCATTTATCTTACGTGGTGCTGTATTCTCAAACCTCTGCAATACTTTTCAAAGGCTCTATAATGCTAGTCTTAAAGGGGTTTTCAGGATTCTAGTGACAGATTAACAAGGTTTTTGTGATATTAACCTCTCTGTGGCTTTTAAAAATAGTACTAGTGATATTTACATAGGTTTTGAAATGTTTACAGAGAGAGAGAGAGAGAGAGAGAGAGAGAGAGAGAGAGAGACGCATCAGCAGCAACAACAACGCTATCGAAACCCACCACAAATTTCCGCCACCTCGTCCGATCCATCGCCACAGTCATCGTGTCCGTCACATTTCCAGTTGCTGGGGATGCAGTGAGAGCTGTTGCAGGTAAACTCGTCAGCCACACACTCCCTGGCATGTTGACGCTTTGCACTATCACAGTTCTCGGCCTGGGGAAGATGAAAGGTGTCTGAGATGTAGGAATAATGAGTCGTATAGATAAATAGGAGTAGAGAAGCAAGTTATGGTAGGATGGGAGTAATGAAGGAGGAAAAAAAGGTAAAAGTAAAAATGATACCTCGGAAAATAGGTAAATGGATAGATATTAGAGAGAAGAGAAGAATGATGCGTCTTAGAGAGAGAGAGAGAGAGAGAGAGAGAGAGAGAGAGAGCGCTGTTAAATGGAGATAGGATGGCTCAGAAAAAAAGTAGAAAAAAGTGTTTAGTCTCTCTCTCTCTCTCTCTCTCTCTCTCTCTCTCTCTCCTTCTCGTCTTTGCCGTCTTCACAATCTGGGTCTCCGTCACATATCCACCTTTTGGGCAGGCATCGGTTTCCGTCACAGAGGAACTCATGATCACGACAGACTGTGGAAGGAAGGCATCGTGGTATTACAAGACGTGAGTTTGGATTAGTTGCCTCTTAACCTCTTCAGTACTCTAGCACGTTTCTATATTCTGCTTACGATTAGATGTTTTTTTTTTTACAGATTCAGCAACTTGTGTGGGGATTAAAATGGCGAAGACACTAGACATTAATTTTTGACTTCCATAAACCCTTCCTAGTGTCAATAAAATAGTCTAATGTCCAAAATGCATCTCAGTACTGTTTCTATATTCATTCTGCTTACGGTTTGATGTTTTTCACAGATTCAGCAACTTGTGTGGGGATTAAAATGGTGAAGACTTTAGACATTAATTTTTGACTTCCATAAACCCTTCCTAGTATCAATAAAATGGTCTAATCATGCCCAAAACTCATGGTAGAAATGCATCTCAGTACTGAAGGAGTTAACACCGAGAGAAAATGGTTACCCGAGATGAAGCTAAGAATTCAAACTATCAGACTGGAATACAAATGGAAATGATGCATATTTACTTATCTATAAACGAGTAACTCTATAAACGTGTGTGAAATAAGCTTAATGAATTCAACTTTAAGCCACTGTAGCTATCACTCTCACTAAGGTCCAAATATTGAAACACTTCCCTCTTTCACCGTGACTATTTTCAAAGACCACTGAGATGATTCGCCGGGTTCTCAAGTGTGTTTCCCCTATTAACCCATTCATTACTGGGACAATTTTCACCTAAGATCTGTGTAACTAGACTATTCTATTAACATTAGGAAGGGTATATGGAGGTCAAAAGGTTAATGGCTAGAGTCTTCACTATTTTAATCCCCCCGAGTTTCTGAAGCTGTATAAAATCACCAAACAGTAAGCAGAATGAATATAGAAACGTGTCATGGTACTGAAGTGGTTAATGACATGAAAATTTTGTTCATCTGTCACTATAACCGTGAAAACATCCTTGAAAACCTGCGTCACTTCAACTATGATCTTTTGGAAGTCGTTTGGCGGTTCAGAAAAGTTTTAGAATGATCGTGCAGTATCGGAACTTGGCTTAGTGATTCATTGACCTAGTGTCGAAACTCTGAATAGAAGGATCGATGCATTAGAAGCGCCACTGGAACTTTGTAGAAGAGAATCGAAGGCTAAAATTAATACATGTGATGAAGTTCCGAGTAAAAAGGATCGATGGTTTATAAAAGATGTATAGACGCAATAATTACTTACAGAATGAGAAGCGAGAGGAAGAGATGATTAGTTTCCGATAGTTTATTTGACAAGCATTACTAACTGGATATTCATTGATAATAGGACGTTATGCTCAATGTATAATGCAGTTACTATTTAATGTACTTCTTACTTCTTGTTCATTAGCTCACCAGTGGCGGAAATCGGTAATTTTTTCTGTTAATTCTATCAGCTATCGTCAAATTATTCTAGGAGATAAGTCACTAAATTCTTCCATCTATGAAGTTCAACTCTGTATTGCACAAAAGGAAAAAAAAAAAAAATAATGTACTCCAAACGCTATTCACAGGAAGGCGTTCTTATCTTAGTGGAAACGGATAGAACGAAAAACACATGAGATAAGGGCAGCGGTGAAAGGAAATCATAACCTATAAGAAACACTAATGCCTGTGACAGTAAAATGCGACATTGTAAGGATACTTATGATATATTTATGGGATCAAAATGTACTATGTGGAATTAAAGACAAGACAATAAGAGTGAGACCTGAGAAAGTGAAAAGAGAGAAGATAAGAGAAAGAAAAATGGAAGTTACCATTATGTAGATGACAGTGGAAGACAAAGAATGCCATTATAAAACCTCTTCAGTACTAGGACGCATTTTCACCATTAGTTCAGTTGTGATTAGACGATTTTATTTACATTAGGAAGGGTCCATGGAGGTCGAAAGATTAATACACAGAGTCTTCACTATTTAAACCTCCAAACAACTTTCAGTAGTTGTAGAAAATCGCCAGAGTAAGTAGAATAAACATGAAAACACGTCATGGTACTGAAGGGGTTGAGAATGACAGCAGAACACAGGATGAAAAAACTAATAAGAATACCAATAGCACAAATTTTAGTTCCGAAGCACAAAGTAAATAAACATAAGAGCGAACAAGAATGACAACAGTGTGTAAGTTGGGTTCATGAAAGACAGCAGAAGAATAAGTGGCAGAACATGAGCACTAAGTAAATAAAGGTTCCTCATCAACTTACTGCCAGCCACAACCACCACAAGGGCACTGAGAATTAACGCCGAGCTCACGCAGTCTTTCGCCGCCATGTTGCTACACTCACTCGCTCACTGCTTGCTTCCACTGCTGCCTCGCTACCACTGATCCACCAGACTCGCTCCGCCCGCTTATATAGGCACCCTAGGCACTCGGCGGCTTCGCTCATGACCTCTCCTTGCGCGCTTTTCAAATTGCTTAGTACGTTTTCAATATCTCGGTGCATATACACAAACACACACAAACACACACACACACACACACACACACACACACACACACACACACACACACACACACACGGTACTTTTCCGAGGGTACCTAAAAATAGACTAAGTTTCGTGAGCTTTATAAGGAAAAAGGAAGGAATTATAAGTGAGAAGGAAGGATGGAGAGATGAGAAACAGTAACCTTAGTGCCATGAACCCAAAGGACAGCATTATTGCGTCATTACTCTGGTCAGTGCGAAGCAGAGTGCGTTGAAAATATAACGCCACTCGTCTTATCGCCACCAAAATACGACTCGTGAATGGGAACTCCAGCTCAGAGGGGGAGGAAGGAGGGGAGGTTGTATGCTAATGCGAAGAAAACCGAGTAGAGGGGAAAGACATCACTGAGGGAAAAAAGTAAAAAAAAAAAACACTCACTGCTTGAGGGAAAAAGTAAAAACAAACATTACATGAGGAAATTAGAAAATAAACATATTTAAGGAAAGAGGAGGAAAACACACACACACAAAAAAAAAAAATATGAAGAAACGGACGATAAACACTATAGGAGGAAAAATTAAACAAAATATCACACGAGAAAAAGTAATAAATTCGATAGAATTAAAGAAAGGAAAAACATCACAAAGAAAAAAACCGATATATTTAAATAAGGAAGGGGAAACATCACTAAGTACATGAAAAAAAAAAAAAAAAAAATAAAAACGATATATTAAAGAAAGGGGGAAAAATTACTGAGAAAAATAAATAGTCGATACATTTAAAGAAAAGAAAAAAATAAATAAATAGAACTATATATTCAAAGGGAAAAAAAATATTACTGGGAAAAAGGAAATACAAGAAAGAAAAAGATATATTTTAATTTTCTTATTTTTTTTTTATCGAGTTGTGTGGAAGAGTATTAGAATTGTACCTTCTCAATAAGTATTTGTCTGTGTCTGTCTGTCTGTCTGTCTGTCTGTCTGATGCTTGCTGTTTTGTTTATCGTTTTGTGTGTCTTTTAGTATCTATCCTCAGTGTCTGTCTGTCTGTCTGTGTCTGCCTAAAGTCTGTCTGTCTGTGTCTGTGTGTCTGTCTGTGTCTGTCTGCCTAAAGTCTGTGTGTGTCTGTCTGTGTTTGTGTGTCTGTCTGTCTGCCTAAAGTCTGTATGTGTGTCTGTCTGTGTTTGTGTGTCTGTCTGTCTGCCTAAAGTCTGTATGTGTGTGTCTGTCTGTCTGTCTGCCTAAAGTCTGTCTGTCTGTCTGTCTCTGCCTAAAGTCTGTCTGTGTGTCTGTCTGTCTGTCTGCCTAAAGTCTGTCTGTGTGTCTGTCTGTGTCTGTCTGCCTAAAGTCTGTCTGTGTCTGTGTTTGTCTGTGTCTGTGTTTGTCTGTGTCTGTCTGTCTGTCTGTCTGTGTGTCTGTCTGTGTCTGTGTCTGTCTGTGTGTCTGTCTGTGTGTCTGCCTAAAGTCTGTGTCTGTGTCTGCCTAAAGTCTGTCTGTGTGTCTGTCTGTGTCTGTGTCTGCCTAAAGTCTGTGTGTCTGTCTGTCTGTGTGTCTGCCTAAAGTCTGTCTGTGTCTGTCTGTGTCTGTGTCTGTCTAAAGTCTGTGTGTCTGTCTGTCTGTCTGTGTCTGTCTGTCTAAAGTCTGTCTGTGTGTCTGTGTGTCTGTGCATCTGTCTGTGTTCTGTGTGTGTCTTAAGTCTGTCTGTGTGTCTGTCTGTGTCTGTCTGTCTGTCTGTGTCTGTGTCTGTCTCTGTGTCTGTCTGTGTGTGTCTCTGTCTGTCTGTGTCTGCCTGTGTTTGTGTGTGTCTGTGTCTGTGTGTGTCTCTGTCTGTCTGTCTGTCTGTGTATGCCTGTGTTTGTCTGTGTCCGTGTCTGTGTCTGTCTGTCAGTCTTTCTGTCTGTCTGTCTGTATCTGCCTGTGTGTGTCTGTCTCCGTATCTGTGTGTCTGTGTCTGTGTGTGTCTGTGTCTGTGTGTGTCTGCCTAAAGTCTGTCTGTGTCTGTCTGTGTCTGTCTGTCTGTGTCTGTCTGTGTCTGTCTGTGTCTGCCTAAAGTCTGTCTGTGTGTCTGTCTGTGTCTGTCTGTGTCTGTCTGTGTCTGCCTAAAGTCTGTCTGTGTCTGTCTGTCTGTGTGTGTCAGTCTGTGTCTGCCTAAAGTCTGTCTGTGTGTGTCTGCCTAAAGTCTGTATGTGTCTGTCTGTGTGTCTGTCTGTCTGTGTTTGCCTTAACGTCTTTCTTCACTCTTTTCTCCACTGGCGAGAACTTTCACCTTCAAAACACCCAAAACACAACAAATGGTGCCCGAGTTACAAGTTACGAGGTCTACAAGATACAAGGTACTTTCTGATCTACCTGCCTGCCCACCTGTCCAGCTACCTGCAAGCTACCGGGACGCGGGCTCAACTGGGCAGGTAACACGCCCTCTGTGAGACTTCTACAAAGGGTTTCTATATTCACTTTGCTTACTATTAGGTGATTTTATACAGCTTTAGAAACTATGTAGAAAATTAAAATAGTGACGATTGTGGACCATTAATATTCTAACTCCCATAGACCTTTCCTAATGTTAATAGAATGGTCTAATCGTACCCAAAACTCGAGGTAAAAAAAAAAATGTATCCCAGTACTGAAGGGATTGATGCACAAGTTTTAATAATCTGCCATTAGAGCCATTAAAACACCCTTAAAAACTCGTATTTTGAAAGCATGAGGTGTGACAAAGGGTGTTTCAAGATAGCATGTTTGGGAATTTCTACTGCGTTGCCATGACGACGTGAATGCCAAAATGGAGGACGTACATACCAACCTTTATAACCTCGCCCATCGCAGTCTTCTTTCTCCTCCTTGCTTTCGTTCCTCGTCACTTTTCTCACCTCTTCCTTCTCCATTTCCTTATTTCTTACTTTACTCATCTTCTCTTCTTTTGTCTCGTTGCTTTCTCTTTTGTCTTCCTCACGGGCTGTCGTTTTATTTTATCTCTCTCTCTCTCTCTCTCTCTCTCTCTCTCTCTCTCTCTCTCTCTCTCTCTCTCTCTCTCCCGTTTTCGTTTCTCTTATTTTCCTACTTCCTAAAAAAAGTGACCAAATAAACGTATGAAAAATGGAAGGACAAATACGAAAACTGAAATTAAAAAAGAGTAAAGGAAAAAAATAATCACGTAACTTAAATTACTTAGACCTTTGTAATTTGTAAAGGTTTTGACAAGAAGCGAGGAAAGAAAGGAAAGAAGGCAATTTGAAGTGAAGTGAAGTGTTGTGTACATTTTTAGAATCACATCAAAGGAAGGTAGAGGTCACTGAACGAATAAGCGAAGTGAAAGAGCAGGGTACGGCGTGTGTGTGTGTGTGTGTGTGTGTGTGTGTGTGATAGACGCAGTAAAGGATATATTGTGATCACTGACCACTTTTAAGGGTGAATGACACGAGGTGAATGAATGACCGTGACCTCTCCCTCTCTCTCTCTCTCTCTCTCTCTCTCTCTCTCTCAGCGGTCACCCACACCCTTGACGCAATTTGAACGGTAGGAAAGCACGAAGAGAGGAAAGAGGGAGAGAAGAGAGGGAGAGGAGAGGAGGAGGAAGGAAGGGAGGGAGAGAAAGAGGGAGGGAAGGAGGGAGGGAAGGAGGGAGGCAAGGAGGGAGGGAGGGAGGAAGGGAGGGAGGGAGGGAAGGAGAGAGGGAGCAGGTGCGACGAAGAAAAGATGATGCAACAAATGAGCCCAGACTGTCAGAATTGAGACGCCGCGGTGAATGGGTCGCTCTCTCTCTCTCTCTCTCTCTCTCTCTCTCTCTCTCTCAATTTATCTACTTGTTTCTCTATACCTATCTACATAACTATCTATCTATTAATAAGAAAGAAAAGCATAAGTAACACGACCAAGAAAAAAAATGACAAAGGAAAGAGGTAAAAAAAAAAGTGAAGGAAGGAGGGAGGAACCATAACACAGCCAAGAAGGACAAGAGGACAATTGGCAAGGACAGAAGCGCATTTAAGAATCCCTCAGGCTCTCCTTGTGTGGAATTTTTAGGTGAAAGTAATCAGAACTCATTCCCCTCGTCAAGAGAGAGAGAGAGAGAGAGAGAGAGAGAGAGAGAGAGAGAGAGAGAGAGAGAGAGAAAGAGAAAGATTACGAGTATTCACAAACGCTTTGCTCTCACCACGACTATTTCCCAAGGCCACAGAGATAATTAGCGAGGTTTTCAAGAGGGTTTCTCCAGTTAAGAGTGTAGAAATCTTGTCACTCTACCTCAAAAACTCGTGTAAGCTTAGATAGAGCCTTTTGAAATTGGGGAGATGAAGCACAGAAGTGTTAGAGAATACGACCATTACAAACACACACCTATTCTCAAACGCATCCCTCTCCCACCATGTCGGTTTTTTAAAGGCCACAGAGATGAATGGCCAGGTTTTTAAGAGGGTTTCTCATGTTAAGTGTAAAAATCGTGTTACCCTTTCAGTACTGGGATGCATTTTTACCACGAGTTTGGGTATGATAAGAATACTTTATTAACATTAGTAAGGGTCTATGGTGGTCAGGAGATTAATGGCCAGTCTTCACTATTTTGATACCCACAAATTTTTTGAAGCTGTATAACATCACCAAATAGTATCCTAAATAGAATTTGAGAACGTGTCATGCTAGTGAAGAGGTTAATGTGTCACTAGAATCGTTAATAATTTTGAAAAAATCGCATCAGTTTAATTAGAGGATTTTAAAAGTTGAAGAGGCGAGATGCAAAACTTCCTGGCTATAATTCTCACACACATACACCACACACACCTCTCTCTCTCTCTCTCTTTCAGCAAGTGATAAGACCCTCCTGATAACAAGGATTTCCGCAACACACGAGGCGAGGCGTCAACACACACACACACTTCACAATGGGGTACATCAAGAGTACTTATTTGCGCAGCGCACTTTTGGAACGTGTATGGAAGTGCGCATTGACACAACGATATATTCCGTGAACTGCGTAGACTAAGCAGATTACGAGGACGAGGAGGTGTCACGCTGGCCTCGAAGTAACCGGAAATAACTACTTCTATTCAGTACGGATAATACGCAGTGCCATTGACCAATAGAAGAGCAATGGGGATCAAAATACACGAGGATGAAAATGACGATGTTGAACTAAAATATATACGTCTTGAACGCTTTCCCTTCATTTATGCTCATTTTTACATTAGTCTTCTAAAAGCCTCATTAATTTCAGATTGATAAATTTAAAGAAGGATGGATGAAAATGAAAAATTACTACTACTACTACTACTACTGCTGCTACTACTACTGCTGCTACTACTACAACTGCTGCTACTACTACTAACTACTACTACTACTTCTACTAACTACTACAACAACTACTACTACTACTTCTACTACTACTACTACTACTACTACTACTACTACTACTACTACTACTACTACTACTACTGCTACTACTACTACTACTACTACTACTGCTGCTGCTGCTGCTACTACTACAACTGCAGCTACTACTACTACAACAACTACTACTACTTCTAACTACAACAACTACTACTACTTCTAACTACTACTACCACTACTACCTCTACTAACTACGACTATCACTATACTACTACTACTACTACTACCACTACTACCACCACCACCACCACCACCACCACAATTACAACTGTCTCAACAAAATATGACCTTTTTTCTAATATATTTTTTTTCCCGTATGTATTAATGAGGTCAATTTTTTCCGCTATTTTTTTTTCAAAGTTACGCAACAAGAATAAAAAAAAAGTAAATAATCTCTATGTAACAAATTAATAAGGTCAGTAAGGCGAAGTGGGTAAAAAATGTTGGAAAAATTGTGCCATATAAGATAGAGTGGCATGAAAAGTGTGTGTGTGTGTGTATGTGTGTCTAAGAGAGAGAGAGAGAGAGAGAGAGAGAGAGAGAGAGAGAGAGAGAGAGAGAGAGAGAGAGAGAGAGAGAGATATTACGCTATATTTTTCGCTATTACAAACACACACCTATTCTCAAACGCATCCCTCTCTCACTACGTCTGTTTTTTAAAGGCCACAGAGATGAATGGCCAGGTTTTTAAGAGGATTTCTCATGTTAAGCGTAAAAATCGTGTTATCCTTTCAGTACTGGGACGCATTTTTACCACGAGTTTTGTGTATGATAGATATGAAAAAAAGAAAAGATAGGAAGAAAGACTAATGGAATGAATGACAAATGAATGATGGAGTGAAGGAAGGAAAGAGATAGAAATAATGGACATAAGCGAGAGAACAAGGAATAAATGAAAGAATAAAATAGATAAGCGTACACTATACATATACATTCACAATTAAGTATAGACGCAAAGAAAAGATAAACAAAACAACAACGAACACCAACTAAACACAAGACCATCACCAGAACTTTTAGGTCACTATTCAGAAACGCTCTTCTCTCTCACCACGACTATTGAAGAGCGTTTCCCTAGTTAATAATGTAGAAACCTTGTCACTCATTACGACCATTTTAAAAAAAGATGATTAGGATTTTCAAAAGCGTTACTTCAGTAAATAATGTAGAAATCTTATCACTGTCTCTAAAACAGTAAAAATAACTTAAAAAACGCTCTGCTCTCTCAATACAACTATTTTTCAAGGTCACAGAGATTAGTGGGGTTTTAAAGTGTTTCTCCAGTTAATAATGTAGCAATCATGTTACTCTGCCTCTAAAACCGTAAAAACACTAGCGTAAATTTAAAGTGTTTTGAAATAGTGGAGGAGAAACACACAAGTGTTTAAGAATACGAGCCTTAGTAACCACCAGCTCTAGACAGGAAGGCGCGGGTCGGTGGCTGGAAAAGGATCAGACGGCGGGCGCAGGAGGTGGTGGTGGCGCCAAGGCGGTGTACCCCAGGGCGCTTGTACGAGACCCGCTCCATTTTATCTCACATGGTTTCACTGCCACGCCCTTCTCCTCTCAAGTAGTCAAGGGACAGGCTCTTCCACGCCTCCTCCTGCACCCTAGGCCTCCTCCTCCTCCTCCTCCTCCTCGTGTCTTGCAGTATCCAAGTCAGAGACAGACAGCGGAAGTTAAGTCTGTTATCAGTTTGTTGGGTGGAAAGCGGGAGGGGAAAAAATGATAAAGTGTAGACGAGAAGGAGACACAAACTAGGATGAGAGATTAATGAAGAGGAGGAAGAGGGACGAAGATAATAATAAGACAGAATAAGGAATAAAAATATGAACCAAGGGAAGAATATCAGTAAAAGCAGATTATGATAAAGTGTATAGACGAAAGGGAGACGAACTAGGATGAGAGATTAATGAAGAGGAGGAAGACAAGAATAAGAAATATAATGAGGAATAAGAACACGAATCAAGGAAAAATTAGTAAAAACAAATAATTTCCCTATCAAATCAACCGGTAATAGAGAAAATGGTCCCTTTTTGCAATTAAAAATAAGTAAAAATTGTCCTGTTCTTTGAGTGTTATGTAAAGAAAAGGGAAAAGAAAAAGAAATGAAAAAAGGAAGTCACGTACAAACAATCTAAATTGTTTCCACGACCAAAACATCGGCCATTCAGAAAAAAAAAAAATAGGAAAGAAAAGAAAAAAAGAAAAGGAAATAAAGGAAATTACACAGAACCCAAATTTTCTCTAACAAAAACAAACCATCCTTTCAGTAAACCAGCCAGTCATTAACCCAGCCAGTCATCCTAACCAGCCATTCACTCAGCCATCCCAGCCAGCCATTCACCATCCCACACAGCCATCTTAATCAGCCATTCCAATCATCACACCCAGCCATCCTAATCAGCCATCCCAGTCAGCCATCTCAGCCACTCCAACCAGCCATCCTAGCCAGTCATCTCACCCAGCCAGACCTCCCAGCCATCGTCCCAGAGTCGCCACCACGGCCTGACCTACGGCGCGGTTGGTGTAGGGACGCAGGAACCTCAATTGTCATGACCCCATCACCACTGGCTCACTATCATGTCATTATCACTCAAGTGGAGGGTGGATGGCTATGTTTGTATCCCGGAAGTGTTGCCTGGGGTCTGGGTCCTCTCCCTCTCTCCCTGTCTCTCTCTGTCCCTTCATAACACCGATAACTCTTTTCTTCCGCTTCATCATTCATTAATTTTTTAGCTCAAGGGTTTGAAGGTAAATTTAAAACAGCCATTTACGGTTCACGGTTCCTTTGGTACATCTGTGCTTTTGTTTGTTTATCTTCGTGGCAGTGTAAAGAAGGGAGAGGGAGAGGGAGAGAAAGGAAGGGAGAGAGAGAAAGGAAGGGAGGTGGAGAAAAGGGAAGGCTGGCTCTCTCTCTCTCTCTCTCTCTCTCTCTCTCTCTCTCTCTAGCCACGCCAGATCACCGCAGTGTCAGTTAATTCAAAGGTGTTATTGTTTCTAATGACGTCAGGGGGTTAATGTGGTATGGATTATTGAGGTGGTATTCTTAGCTTGGTTGCGAAGGTAGTCTGTAGTCACACTGTCACTTCCTCCAGTCAACTCTAACTAAAGTTCGTATTCTCAAAGTTCTGCGCTTCACCTCCATTATTTCAAAAGGCTTTATTTAAATTGACGAGAGTTTCTAAGGTTTTTGCGGTTATTGAGGCAGAGTGACAAGATTTCTAAATTACTTACTGGAGAAACACTTGAAAATTCAGCCAATCATCTGTGGTCTTGGAAAATAGTCGTATTGAGAGCAGAGAGTTTTTTTTGAGGTGTTTTTATAGTTTTAAAGGCAGATTGACAAGATTTCTACACATTAACCGGACAAACACACTTGAAAATCTGGCTAATCATCTCAGTGGCCTTGAAAATAGTCACATTAAGAGCAGAGCGTTTTTTTAGTGTTTTTATTGTTCTAGAGGCAGAGTGACAAGATTTCTACATTAATTACTGGAGAAACACTCTTGAAAACCCCGCTAATCATCTGTGGCTCTGGGAAATAGTCGTACTGAGAGCAGAGCGTTTTTTAAGTTTTGTTTTTTGTAGTTCTAGAGACAGTGACAAGATTTTTCTACATTATTAACTGGACAAACTCTTAAAAACCTGGCTAATCATCTTAATGGCCCTTGAAAATAGACGTAATGAGCAGAGCATTTTTTAATTTTTTTTATAGTTCTAGAGGCAGAGTGACAAAATTTCTATATTATCAACTGGAGAAACACTTGAAAATCTCACTAATCACCTCAATGGCCCTTGAAAATAGTCGCATTGAGAGCAGAGCGTTTTTTTAAGGTGTTATGATTCTAGAGGCAGTGACACGATTTCTATACATTATTAACTGGACACTCTTGAAAACCCCGCTAATCATATCAGTGGCCCTTTAAAATAGTCGTGGTGAGACCACAGCGTTTCAGAATACAGTCCTATATAGCTGAGTAGTTTGTGTGTCAGCCCATCAGTCACGATATTAGTCAGTCAGTCAGTAAGCCGGAAACTCATTCATGCATTCAGTTATTCAGTCAGGTGGTCAGTAAGCCATCTTCTCATTCATTCATTCAGTCACTCAGTCATTCGGTCAATCGGTCCATCAGCAAATAAACTTAAGAATCACCCAAGCAAGTAGTAGTAGTAGTAGTAGTAGAACAGTAGTAGTAGTAGTAGTAGTAGTAGTAGTAGTAGTAGTAGTAGAACAGTAGTAGTAGTAGTAGTAGTAGAACAGTAGTAGTAGAACAGTAGTAGTAGAACAGCAGTAGTAGAACAGCAGTAGTAGAACAGCAGTAGTAGTAGAACAGCAGTGGTGGTGGTAGTGGTGGTGGTAGTGGTGGTGGTAGTAGTGGTGGTGGTGGTGGTAGTGGTGGCAGCAGTAGCAGTAGTAGTAGCAGTGGCAGTGAGCAGTGGCAGTGGTGGCAGTGTGGTGGTGGTGTGTGGTGGTGGTGGTGGTGGCAGAACAGTAGCAGCAATAGTAGAACAGTAGCAACAGTAGTAGTAGTAGCAGCAATAGTAGAACAGTAGCAGCAGTAGTAGCAGCAATAGTAGAACAGTAGCAGCAGTAGTAGTAGTAGCAGCAGTAGTAGTAGTAGTAGCAGCAGCAGCAGCAGCAGCAGCAGTAGTAGTCGTCGTAGCAGTAGTAGTCGTAGCAGTAGTAACAGTAGAACAGTATTATTATTAGTAGTAGTAGTAGTAATAGTGGTAGTACATTGAATAATTGAAATAGCCCAAATGTAAAGGGAAATTAAGCATCCACATACCCATCTCCACACACCCACACCCACTTTCCACAGTAAGGAAAGGAGATGAGAGAGGAGAGGAAAGGAGATCAGAGAGAAAGGAAAGGAAAAGAAAGGAAAGACAAGAAAGGAAAGGAAAAGAAAGGATAGGATAGGAGAGGAGTGAGAGGAGTACAGAGGAGTGGAGTGGAGTGGAGTCATTACCCTGAATCCACCACGAGGGATGATCCAGTTATAACCACTCTGACATGAAAACTTCCACGCAATACCAATTCCACATTATTCCTCTATCCACCTCATGATTACTTAGCTGTGTGTGTGTGTGTGTGTGTGTGTGTGTGTGTGTGTGTGTGTGTGTGTGTGTGTGTGTGTGTGTGTGTGTGTGTGTGTGTGTGTGTGTGTGTGTGTGTGTGTGTGTGTGTGTGTGTGTGTGTATGGAGGTTGAATGGAGATGTTTTGGTAGTGGTAGTGGTAATGGTAGTGGTGGTGGTTGTGGTGTTGGGACAAGTGTACTAATCACGTTGTGGGAGGCACCACCACCACCACCACTTTATATAACCTTCATTAGACACACCACCACCACCACCACCACCACTACAGACGAGGTGTTGTTGTTGTTGTTGTTGTTGTTATTGTTGATGATGTGTTTTGCCTCAACCTAGACCACGACCCAGACTCACTCTCTCTCTCTCTCTCTCTCTCTCTCTCTCTCTCTCTCTCTCTCTAAGTATAAAAACTCCATTCTACTTATTCATTATTATTTACCTCAATTCAAGTGCAAAATTACGCTTTTCTTTCATTTTTCACCTTCTTCCTTCCTGACACGCATTACACACACAAAACACTATCGATATTGAGCAAAATGGGATTCAAGAGTCTAAGATGGTTTTCGAATACTATCATTACTATTACTATCATTATTATTACTACTTATTATCCTGATGTGTGTCTGTGTGTCTGTGTCTGTGTGTGTGTGTGTGTGTGTGTGTGTGTGTGTGTGTGTGTGTGTGTGTGTGTGTTTCACGTGCTAAGGACAAGGCAAGAAAAACAGGCGGATAAAAAAGTATGTTAGCTTGAATGGACAGATTTAGAACACTCCTCCTCTTCCTCCCTTTCCTCCCTTTCCTCCCCTTCCTCCTCCTCCTCCTCCTCCTCCTCCTCCTCCTCCTCCTCCTCCTCCTCCTCCTCCTCCTCCTCCTCCTCCTCCTCCTCCCGCAACCTTTATGTCCGCGAAATGAGATCAAGTGTCAAGGCGAACACTAAAAATAACCTAATAAATCTATTCGCACGAACCAATGACAGTAGTAGTGGTAGTGGTGGTGGTGGTAGTAGTAGTAGTAGTAGTAACACTCACAAATAAAGTTAATGAATAAACGGCAGAGAGAGAGAGAGAGAGAGAGAGAGAGAGAGAGAGAGAGAGAGAGAGAGAGAGAGAGAGAGAGAGAGAGAGAGAGAGAGAGAGAAAGGTGGTGGTGGTGGCGGTGTTGCATTAGTCGGAGAATCTGCTGACTGAGGTGGTGGTGGTGGTGGTGGTGGTGGTGGTGGTGGTGGTGATGAAGTCTTAGCAGTATAATATCAGCACGACTTAATTCTGTTCTCTCATTACTTCATCGTTATCATTATCACCATCTTGCAATATTTCCTTATTTTTACTATCATATTTTATCATCGTCTGTGTGAAATTCCTTTATCTTCATCTTGTCACTCTTATTCGCTTTATCAATCACTCAACTTCCTTCCTTCTCTCCTTCATTCACTGTCAACTTCCTTCCTTCTCTATTTCAGTCACTATCAATTTCTTTCCTTTTCTCCTTCAGTCACTATCAACTTCCTTCTCTCCTTCAGTCACTATCAACTTCCTTCCTTCTCTCCTGTAGTCACTTCTTCTTTCTTTCTCTCCTTCAGTCACTATCAACTTCTCTATTTCTCTCCTTAGTCACTACTTTTAACTTCTCTTCTCTCTCTCTTAACTTCAGTCACTCTCAACTTCTCTCCTTCTCTTTAACTTTTCTCTCCTTCTCTCAACTTCTCTCCTTCTCTCTTTAACTTCTCTCCTTCTCTCTTTAACTTCTCTCCTTCTCTCTTTAACTTCTCTCTCTCTTTAACTTCTCTCCTTCTCTCTTTAACTTCTCTCCTTCTCTCTTTAACTTCTCTCCTTCTCTCTTTAACTTCTCTCCTTCTCTCTTTAACTTCTCTCCTTCTCTCTTTAACTTCTCTCCTTCTCTTTAACTTCTCTCTTTCACTCTATCAACTCTCCTGCTCTCCTTTATGGAAACCTTTATTCTCGTGTATCTATTGAAGAGCTATTGGAAGGAGGAAGAGAAGGCATAATAAGAATAATAACTTTCACAAAAATCCCAGCGAAACTTATTAAGAATCTAGGTAAAAGTAAGACATTAATTAGCACAGGTGAGTGAGGACAATTACCTGAGAAACTATGAGAGGCTACCTTCAGCACCACTACATGCTTTCATATATATTCTGGTTACTATTTGGTGATTCTATACAGCTTCAGAAACTTTTGATGGGGATTAGAATAGTAAAGACTGGCCATTAATCTTCTGACCTCCATAGACCCTTGTTAATGTCAATAAAATCGTCTTATCAAACCCAAAAGTGAAGGTAAAACTTGCGTCCTAGTATTGAAGAGGTTAAACTAACAGAGATAGGAATAGTAACATGCCAGGCTTACACGGAAGACGGAGAGAAAGGAGGAGCGGGAAGAGCTGTGCGTTTCCTCCGGGGATGGGGAGAGAAAGGAAGGAAGGAGAAAGGGTATGGGTGCCAGGTAAAGGTAAGTGTGCGTAGGTGTGTCGCAGGGGCAAGTTCTAGTGGCAAAATAACAAAATTCCTGTATTATTTTAGGAAAGCAGGCTTGAGAACGTGGCTAGGTCATCTTTGTGGCCTGTGTTTCTAAATATGAGGATTTTTGAAAAGTGACGGGTTTTTTTTCACGAGTCTACATTATCAACAGGAAAAACAGTCTTGAGAATCCGGTTAGCTATCTCTGGCCTTTGAAAACAGTCGTAGTGAGAGCAAAGCGCTTCTTTATGCTAGCCTTCTTGGTAAGCGACCCGGGTTTTCAGAGGTATTTCTGACGAGTCTAGTGAGAATAACAATTTTTCTATATTGTCAATAGGAGAAACGGTCTTGAGAACCCGGTTAACCATCTGTGGCCTTTGAAAATAGTCGCGGTGAGAGAGCGAAGTATATTTCTAAATACGAGCCTTTTTTGATAAGTGACACTGGTTTCTAGAGATGCTTTTACGAGTCTAATGAGAGAATAACATTTCTACATTGTCATCAGGAGAAACAGTCTTGAGAACCCAAGTAATCATTCCAGCCGCCTTTGAAAACAGTCGCGGTGAGAAAGTGAGGTGTTTGTACATTCAAGCCTCAGAGCGCCAGACAGCAAGGAGTGACGAAACAAGAGGCGAGCGTTACGCATCCGCTGGGAAGACGAGGCGGCTTTTCCCGGCGGCGTAGGGCAGGGCGAGTGTCCCTTACGGTGCCGCTCTGCACGAAACAGCCTTGATCCAGAGAGGGCCGAAGTTAGCACACACGTGGCGCACTACTGAAGGGGCGGCAGTATATGCACCAACGCAAGGACGAAAAACAAAACACCACTGGACACACACTTACGCACACACATACATAAACATAAACAAATAACTCCAGTCCCGCCACAAGAGGAAGAATAGTAAATACGAATGTCATGCCGCCAGTAAACATCCTGTACTCGCTCGCTGTCTCTCCTCCATACCCCGGTCACCCTCATCCGACCAGCCCAGACTCGCGCCGACCCGTTATATTGCGCATCTGCTAGACCTGCCTGGGCTCGTATTCTCACACTTCTGCGCTTCATCTCCACTATTGCAAAAGGCTTTATCAAGTTTACACGCGTTTTTAAGGGTATTTTTACGGTTTTAAAGGTAGAGTAACAAGATTTCTACATTATTACCTGGAGAAACACACTTGAAAATCCCACTAATTCTCTCATGGCCTTGGGAAATAGTAATTGAGATAATAAAGCGTTTCTGAATTTCAAAAGGCTTTATCTAAATTTACACGAGTTTTTAAGAGTATTTTTACGGTTTTAGAGGTAGATTGACAAGATTTCTACATTATTACTTGGAGAAACACTTGAAAACCCCGCCAATCCTCTCTGTGGTCTTCGAAAATAGTCATGGTGAGAGAATAAAGTGTTTCTGAATTTTAAAAGGCTTTATCTAAATTTACACGAGATTTTAAGGGTATTTTTTACGGTTCTAGAAGCAGTTAACAAGATCTCTACATTATTACTTTGGGAAACTCTTGAAAACTCCGCTAGTCCTCTATGTGGCCTTGGAAGATACTCGTGGTGAAAGACTAAAGCGTTTCCGAATACGGACTGGCCCACACAACACTCACCACGCCCCGCTGTGTTATCGTCAATGCTTTTAGGTGTTTCTACGTCGCAGGCAACCGAGCTAGTAATATTAAACAGTTCTGGTCACACCTTCACTACATTCCAAAAGCTGTAATTGAAGTGATGCGGATTTTCAAGGATGTGGATGGTTTTAGTGACAGGTTCTCAAGGTAAACTCTGGAACTCCCTACCTACTTCTGTATTTCCAGCTTCCTCTGACATGGCTTCATTTAAGAGGAAGGTTTCAAGACATTTATCTCTTTCTTTGGGCTAACTCTCTGGACCTGCCAACTAAATGGGTCTTTATATTCTTTGTTGCCCTTGACCAGCTTTCCCCTCATATAAGGAGGAACAATGACTTAAGTGAGGGAGCGGAACCAGTGGAAACAAAATAATACCGAAGAGATGCGACTTATAAAATGAAAACGCCAACAGAAGATGATGATGATGATGATGATGATGATGATGAAAATGAAAAAGATGAAGATGAAGATGAAAAAGAAGACCAGAGAAAAAAAGAACTTGAAAATTGGGAAGAAAAGAAGACAAGCAAAATAGTACACAAGAACAGTTCCTGCAATCTTCAAATACAGTTCATGAGAGACCAAAGTGTTTAATTTCTTCAGTAGCAGGACGCGCTTCCATATTCATTCTTGTTTATTATTTAGTGATTTTATAAAGCTTCAGAAACATATGATGGGATTTGAATAGTAAAGGCACTGGCCATTTATTCTTCTAACCTAAGTGAACCCTTACTAATGTTAATAAAATCGTTTAATCATACACAAAAATGATCCGTCCCAGTACTGAAGGTGTTAAGAGTAAGACATCAGTTAGACCAGTGTAGAGATTAATATTTTGAGTCTAGTGGTTCCCAAACTTTTTTTTTTTTTTTTACGTAGGGAAGAGAACCAGCCACGGGAAAAAAAAAAAAAGGCTCTCTAAAATGTGGAAAAGCGTCAGCCAAAATTGTGGAGCAAATGCCTCGATACTTGCTTACCGTGGCTGTCACTGCTAGTGTAACATTCTTCACACGCTAAATAGACAAATAAATCAAATAAACGAAGAAATGAATATGTAAATAAATAGATAAATAAACAAAAATTTGCTTCTCGCCTCATTCATAACACGCATTACATCACTCCTCCTCCTCCTCCTCCTCCTCCTCCCGGTCACGTGGCGAGCAGCATGAATATACGGAGAGCTATCTATCTTCCCTCTTATCTCCATGTTCTCCCCTCTCTCTCCCTCTCCCTCTTCCCCTCTCTCCCTCTCTTTCTTGAACAAACAATCACATAAAGTACAAATCATGTTGCGTCACACCAATAAGTCGCGTAGAGAGAGAGAGAGAGAGAGAGAGAGAGAGAGAGAGAGAGGTAAAAATTAAGTTGAAGGAACAAATTCTCTCTCTCTCTCTCTCTGGCTGACGTAACATACACTGCGCTTTGCACTACGTACCGCCAGAGAGGGAGAGGGAGAGGGAGATTCACTTTCTCGGAACTTGCGGTGTGTGTGTGTGTGTGTGTGTGTGTGTGTGTGTGTGTGTGTGTGTGTGCTTTCTGGGGAAGTCATGCAACGCTCACCCTTTCCTCCTCCTTTTCTTTTCTTCTTTCTCCTCCTCCTCTTCTTCCTTTTTCTCCTCCCATTTTTTTTCTTTTCTTCCTCTTTTGTTCTTTCTTTTCCATTAATGACTATAATGATAAATATGACAAATAAATAAGAATGAATAAATAAATAAAAGAAACACTAAGCATAATTTCAGAGAGAGAGAGAGAGAGAGAGAGAGAGAGAGAGAGAGAGAGAGAGAGAGAGAGAGAGAGAGAGAGAGAGAGAGAGAGTTTTCTTTCCATCTAGATATAAACAATTTCATCACAAAGTCGAAGTAAACAACTACAAAAAATAAGAAAAACACTTAGAATTTTTATCTTTCTCGTCACGAAGTTAAAAAAAGATAAAAACAACAATCTGAAATACTCTTTAAATTCTGACCTTCTGCATCAGTTTCTCATTTAATACACTGTTTTCTTTGAACCACACAAGAGAGAATTGCCGAATTTCAGGGAAGCGAGGCACGGGAGACTAAAGGAAGACAAAGGAAGACATGAACGTAAGAAAATGGAAGCTGCGATAAACCATTTGACCTACACTATTTTTTTTTTATGTGAGGATGAAGATAGACCCACTCAGTTGCCAGTCTCAGTCAAATGCAGTTCCTTGACCCCTTCAGTACAGGGACGCATTTTTTTATCAAGTGTTTTGGGTATGACAAGACGATTTTGACATTAAGAAGGGTCTATGGAGGTCAGAAGATTAGTGGTCGCGGTCTTCACTATTTTAATCCCCACGTAAGTTTCTGAAGCTTTACAAAATCACCAAATAGTAAGCAGAATAAATATGAAAACACGTCAAGGTTAACTAAACATGCCTACTTATTTTCACCCATCGTTCTTATCCACCTGTCTAATTTTCTGAAGCGTCATGTCTCGTCATAAATAACTTGATTACTGAGTTTAATGTGAAAAATGGGAAAAGTCGACAGCAGTCTCAATTAAACATGCGCATTTATTGTCACCTACCATCCTCATCCATGTCTAATTTTCTGAAGCTTAATATCTCGCCATAAAATAAGTTGTTGACGGAGTTTATTCCATCCATCGACTAGTCTATGTAAAAACTGGGAGGGAGAACGGAGAAGATAAGGTGTTGTCAATATCCCCTGATTTAAGAGAACGTACAGTGTGTTGGACTTATAAGAAGACAAAAAAGAGCGGAGACAATGCTACATTAAACATTTCTAAGTCTAATGTTGAGAAAATTTGTAGAAAATAGAGATCTGCAGTGTATCATTGTTAGAGAGATCTGCAGTGTATCATTGTTAGGAGATGAGGAAAAAAATACCAAACAAAATCTTTAGAATCTAAGAATGAGTGTAGAATTCATATTAATTCCTTCAGTACTATGACGCGTTTTCATATCTATCATGCTTAGTATTTGGTGACTATACAGTTTCGGATACTTATGTAGGGATTAGAATAGTGAAGACTCTGGCCATTAATCTTCTGACCTCCATAGACCTCTGCTAACGTCAGTAATATCATCTTATCACTCAAAACTCACAGTAAAAAATGCATCCCCGCACTGAAGGTGTTGATATGACCACGAAGACTTCAAAGCGACAAAGATTTATACAAACATTACAAAATAACATTCGTAAGGAAGAAAAATAAATAGTATAATTAGAAATACATCAAATTAAAAATGAACAAAGAACAAATATACTATAGAGTAAAAGAATATTAGGAATTTAAAGTAGGAAGGAGAGACTGTCTTCTATAGCTTATCCTAAATTAATACACGTTTTCTCTTACAGCAGAGGAAGAAAATGGACGTTGGGAGAAGAAAAGACAAGGAAGATAAAAGGGAAAAAGACGGAGAGTAAAAGAAGGAAGAGAAGGAAGGCAATAAAGAAGATAAAAAGACGAGAAATTAAGGAGAAACACGAAATGAGAAATGAA
>NC_059276.1:10297775-10305275 GCF_017591435.1 Portunus trituberculatus
AGAAAAAGGAGGAAAGAAGGAGGGGAGAGGAGGGAAGTCTGTGTTTACTCCAGCAAGGACGATGAAGTGATGTGGACAAAATTGGGACCTCTCAGTACATCCGGTGACTATAGAGTTCTCCCCCCCAAAACCCCTGCCCCTAAGAATAAAAGTCTCCTATTCACTGAGGATTTTCAACCTTATCTCCCCTGTAGCTTGTCATTCTCTTCCCTCTAGAACGTGTTACACTGTCCTCTCTTCGTCCCTTTAATTAATTAGCAAAAAAAATTGTTTCCCACAAGACTTGATGAAAAACGTGATAAAATTCGTTTTTTTTTTTTTTTTGCCATTATTTTTGCTTTTCATGATTGTGAGATTTTTTGTTTTACGAGCTTTTGTTATGTTTGAGTTTTTTTTTCTTTATAGTTTTTTTTCTGTTTTCACTGTGTAATTATATGCACCATCAAGACTAAGGTCGTCCTCTGCCTCTCAACCGTAAATAGTAGGAGCTGCAGAGTCGCGCTATGTATACTGTGGACTTACATAACTTACGATTTTCATTTAATTTTCTTATTTATACCATGTGGGCTTTTCTCGGGAACTTATGGGCTAAAGGGGATACTTTTTGTGGTAACCACCTATTTTAAAAGCCCACCTACTAGGACATCGTTGCTAGAGTGAGGAATTCCAACCTACACTCAGACCGTGGACAAGATTCGCACCCACGCACTTGGAGATTCCTCAGATTCCAAAGCACGCATGGATCTACTGTACCACGGCGATCCTTTACAGATACGTGACATTTATGATAGAAATTGTATACTGTGCCTTGGAGATTTGTTCCTATTCACTTATTCCTCACTCTAGTCTCCCTTTCACTCAACCATATATACTTAACAGTCACGGTTATTTCCACCAAGAGGGCCACTGGTTAGGAGAAATAAGGACCATTGTGATCTGTTGCTGGCTTAACCTCCTTCAGTACTACGACGTGTATCCATATTCACTGTTTACTTACTATTTGGTGATTTTATACAGCTTCAGAAACTCGTATAAGGATTAAAATAGTGAAGACTGGCCATTAATCTTCTGAACCCTATAGACTCTTCCTAATGTCAATAAAATGGCCTAATTGTACACAAATTTCATTCTGCTTACTGCATGGTGATTTTATACAGCTTCAGACACTCATGTGGGGATTGCAATGGTGAGGACTGTGGGGATTAATCTTCTGACCTCCATAGACCGTTCCTAACGTCAATAAAATGGTGTAATTGTACACAAATCTCATTCAGTTTACCATTTGCCATTTAGTGACTTCATACAGCCCCTGAAACTCGTGTGGTATTAAAATAGTGAAGACTGTGGCCATTAACCTTCTGACCTCCACAGACCCTTCCTTATGTCAATAAAGTGGTCTAATCGTACACAAATCTCAAGGTAAAAATGTGTCCCAGTACATGAAGTTTGTTATAAGGTAAATAACTAGAATAATTATTTTTTCCATTTGTTTTCATACGATCTTTTTTCTACGTTTAAATTCGTTTCTATTCGTATATTTTCGTTATTTAGAATGCAAAAAAAAAATCATCGTTTTGATTTTGATGCGTTTTATTCTTAATATTCTAGACACGATTAATTGTTCTTGTTTTCCTATTTACATACCATTTTGTTTTCCTTCTGATGCTACGACAAAAACTAACAAGAAACAAGGAAAACACAACATCTTTATAAAGAAATTAAAGAAAGGAAAATCATAAAAAGAAGAAAAGGAAATAATCACAGGAAAAATTAAAGAGGAGGAGGAGGAGGAGGAGGAGGAGGAGGAGGAGGAGGAGGAAGGAAAGAAAAGAATAAAGAAAAGATAAACAACAACAATCATAACAACAGGAGGAGGAGGAGGAGGAACCTGGTATAGTGGCCGGAACTTCGCGGTCGTCTCACCACCACCACCACCTCCTCACCACCACCACCACCTCCTCCTCCTCACCCAAACACACCTTAAAAATTCCACAAAGAGACCAACAGGTGAGAAAATCAGAACAGGTAAACAAAAACAAAGATAACCAGGACAGGCAACTTAAGGTAAATATTCTGGCAAGCTTTTCTGAACACTCTCTCTCTCTCTCTCTCTCTCTCTCTCTTGCATTCCTGACGGTGCTTCTGGCGGTGGTGGCAACACTGACAGGAACCCTTTGGCAACTCCTCACCGCCCCGAGCTCTTCCCATACGCTGGTGGTGACGGGGGTTGCCTTCCTCTCGTTATCTACACATATACGCAAGACTAGGGAAGGGACAAGGCTGAGATGTTACTAAGGTGTGTGGGAGTGAATGGTGACGGTAGATTCTGTGTTATGGGTTCGAATCCTCCTTATGCTTTGATTTTTTTTTTTTCCTGTGGTGTGTTGTGTTGTGTTAAATGTGCTTTGTTTTCCTTATTTGTGTTTTTGTGTGTTGGTTTCTATTTTGTTTTGCGGTGAAATTGTCTTTTTTTGTTTGTTTTGTGATAATCTCTTGTTTCTCTCTCTCTCTCTCTCTCTCTCTCTCTCTCTCTCTCTCTCTCTCTCTCTCTCTCTCTCTCTCTCTCTCAGTTTGAAGGCTCTATATAAGGAGGGAGAGAAGGATGGAGGGGCGGAAGAGGGAGGGAAAGGAGGAAGGGAAGGAAGTCTGACAGGTGTTCTCAGGTGGCCATTTTTAAAACCCCCTTGCTCCTTTTTCCCACCAGTACCCAGTCCTCCCTAGTACATCACAGTATTTGCTAGAGTCCACCCCAGTATTTACTAATGTTTCTCTATTACGTCCTCAGTTCCTAGTAATAAAAAGTAGGCTGGTATTCTTCACCACTATTTCAAAAGGCTATTTCAAAAGGCTTTGACACGAGTTTTTAAGGTGTTTTTATGGTTCTAGAGGCAAAATGACAAAGATTCAAGTTATTCTAAAGGCAAAGTGACAAGATTTTTACAGTTCTAGAGGCAGAGTGACAATTTTTACGGTTCTAGAGGCAGTGACAAGAATTTTACGGTTCTAGAGGCAGAGTGACAAGATTTTTTCAGTTCTAGAGGCAGAGTGAATTTTTACGGTTCTAGAGGCAGAGTGACAAGATTTTTACGGTTCTAGAGGCAGAGTGACAAGATTTCTACATTATTAACTGGAGAAACACTAGAAAACCACGCTAATCATCTCTGTGGCCTTGGAAGATAGTCGTATTTAGAGAGTAGTGTTTTAGGGTGTTTTTACGGTTCTAGAGGCAGATTAACAAGTATTTATGACTATTTATGAGAGTCTACCCCAGTATTTATTAGTATTTGATTATGTTACGGCGTCAGTGCAGTAATATAATTTAAGCTCGTATTCTTAAACACTTTTGCCTTTCACTTCCACTACTGCTTCCTTCTATTCCTCCTTTACTTCCTTCTTTTGTTTCCCCTTTTTATTTTCCTTCTTTCATTACTCTTCCTTGTTATTTCTGTGCTTCACCTTAACTGTTTCTACCCTCTCCTCCTCTTCTTTTTTCTCTATTTTTCTTCTTTTATCATTCTCTTCCTTCTTTTAGCTTCCTCTTCTCCTCTTACTTTTTTCTCTATTTTTCTAATTTTTATCATTCTCTTCCTTCTTTTAGCTTTTCTTTTTTTATTTTATTATCGTTTATAAAAGAGGATGTTTTTTTTATTATTTTCTATTTGTTTCATTAATTCTCTACTTCATCCAGCGTTTCCCTTTCACTTATCTTTTCTATTCTTTTTCTTTCATATTTTTGCTTCCGAGTGCCAAAAAATCACTATTTCTTGATTTACTTTCTATTAAATAATATTCACGTTGAAATTATTTGTTTTTAAAAGAATTTACTATTATTACTTATCTTCCTTCTATTTCTTCTTCTTCCTCATCTTTCCCTTCACGTATTTCATCCTTTTTTTTCCCCCACTCCTTTTCATTTCCTTCACATTTTCTTCCAGGTTTTAAAAAAGGGGTGACTCAAAACATTCTCTCACTTTTATTTCTCTCTTTTTTGTTCCTCCGTCGAGTCTTTCAAGTGGCAATCCTGAACGCTTCATCTGTCTTCGTTTTCTTTACATTCTTTCACGTGGCACTCATAATGTTTCCTGATCTTAATACCCTCGCCTCCGTTTTCTACACTTTCTTCTTCAGGGGAATCTATACTATATTGGGCGTCTGTGCTGTCATTATTGTTACTGTTACTCTAGTGGTGGTGGTGGTGGTGGTGGTGGTGGTATTAGTAGTTCGATCAAAACCCTTAACCAACAAGCCTCCTCCTCCTCCTCCGTTAATATTCCCCAGTGTTAGTCGCAACTTGGATTTTTTGTGGCTTTTTTGTACCGGAGGAGGAGGAGGAGGAGGAGGAGGAGGAGGAGGAGCAAGTTACTTCTGGCCAGCCCTAGGGGAGTGCTGACCCTAGGGCGTGAGAGGAAGCGAAGACGACGAAGAGGAAAAGGAGGAGGAGGAGGAGGAAGAGGAGGAAGAGGAGGAGGAGGAGGAGGAGGAGGAGGAGGAGGAGGAGGAGGAGGAGGAGGAGGAGGAGGAGGAGGAGGAGGAGGAGGAGGAGGATCGTGACTAATGTTTAAGTCTTGCTTCACCTGGAGGTCAAGGTTTGTGTGACCCATCTGACGAAAGGAAGGAAAGAAGGAAGGAATGAAGGAAAGGAGAGAGAGAGAGAGAGAGAGAGAGAGAGAGAGAGAGAGAGAGAGAGAGAGAGAGAGAGAGAGAGAGAGAGAGAGAGAGAGAGAGAGAGAGAGAGAGAGAGAGAGAGAGAGAGGAGGAGGAGATGAGAAAAAAAGATTTTGAAAGGTGAGTTTTTAAAAATTGCTTTATAAATTGACGAAAACTTGATTGGGGAAGAAGGGTCAGACACAGACACACACACACACACACACACGGAACTATAAAAAAAATATTACACAAAAATGTAGAGAGAGAGAGAGAGAGAGAGAGAGTGTATTGCCTTTCAATATACCCTCAGAAAGTTCCCATAATCCTCTAAAGTTACCCTAATCCTATTCTGATCCTCCTTACGCTCACGGATTATAGGATTAAGAGAATCTAATCCCATAAAGAGGGTAACCGCTAACCAAGGAGGGCGTGGGCGGCGCGGGATGGGCGTGGGTGGGTCAGGTTACAATATAGAAGAGGGGTTCATGTATTTCCACTACATTACTCTATTCTATTTAGTGTTTTTGTAATAATTTTTTCTCTCTCTCTCTCTCTCTCTCTCTCTCTCTCTCTCTCTTACTAAACATTCCTTCATTTTGAGACAGACAGACAGACAGACAGACAGACAGACAGACAGACACACACACACACACAGGCCACTGTCGACCAGGTAACTTCCGGAGAGACTAATTAGTAAGCGGACAGGTGAGTGGAGGAGTGGTCACCTGCCCTGCTTCGGGGAGGGACGTGCAGGCTCGAGAGAGAGAGAGAGAGAGGGAGAGAGGGAGGGATGAGTTCAATGGAATGCATGGAGGTATAAAAGGGAGGGAAGAGAGGAGAGGAGAGAATATTGATAACTAGGAAGGAAGGAAGGAAGAAAGGAAGGGAAGGAGGAAATGAAAGAAGGATAGAAAGAAGACAAATATGAAACAAAAACAACAGAGCGAAAGAAAAGTGAAGAGATGAGAGGAAATGACGAAGGGAGGAGGAGGAGATGGATGGGAGGAAAAAAAAAGAAGGAAGGAGAGAAGAAGAAAAAGTTGTAGCAAAGGAGCGAGAAATTAAATAAACGAGGAGCAAGAGAGAGAGAGAGAGAGAGAGAGAGAGAGAGAGAGAGAGAGAGAGAGAGAGAGAGAGAGAGAGAGAGAGAGAGAGAGAGAGAGAGAGAGAGAGTAGCAATAAACGTTAAAATATCTCGTCAGAGTAATTAAGAAAAGATAGAAAAAAAGGCAAAAAAAGACTAATTAGAAGACTGCGAAGATAAGGCAGGTGAGAAGGAGTCACGTGGCCAGGTGTGCGCGGGGCTGATGACCAGAGAAATATCTGAGTAATTGTAATTAACCTGCGTACTAATGACAGGTAAAAGATTATGTAGGTAATGGAGGAAGAGGAAGAGGAGGAGGAGGAGGAGGAGGAGGAGGAGGAGGAGGAGGAGGAGGGGAAGTATTTGTTGTAAAAAAGCGCATTTTCTAAATATATCTTTTTTATATACTATTTCTTCATTTAGTCTTTTTTGCTATTTTTTTTTCGTTTTCATCCACTTCGTGAACACACACACACACACACACACACACACACCTGACTGTCACACATGGCTAGGCACACCTGTCTGTCTCTTGCTAATTAGTTACACACCAGGTACACCCATCAAAGCTACACCCTCACACACTCACTTCACGCTGCCTACACACTCACCCTAAGATTTATTGCTTCCTTGGTTTCACCCTCCACTACTTCTCTTCAGGTTTCTACTACAAAAATCATGTTAAGCTTCTTCCGTACTGGGACGCATTTTTACCTTAAGTTTTGGGTACGATTAGATGATTTTATTGACATTAGGAAGGGTCTATGGAGGTCAGAAGATTAATGGTCACAGTCACCACTATTTTACTGCCCTACATAAGTGGTTTTCAAATACCTACTTAAAAAAAATGTTCAGTACTGGGGTTTTGGGTGTGATTAGACCATTTTATTGACATTAAGAAGGATCTATGGAGGTCAGAAGATTAATGGCCAGTCTTCACTATTTTACTACTCCACAAAAGTTTTCAAATATCTACTTAAAATGTTCAGTACTGAGGCACATTTTTACCTTGAGTTTTGGGTGTGATTAGACGATTTTATTGACATTAGGAAGGGTCTATGGAGGTCAGAAGATTAACGGTCACAGTTCACAGTATTTCAATCCCCACATGACTACAAATTTCTACAAAAAAAAAAAAAAAAAAACGCTTTCAGTACTGGGAGATATTTTTTACCACGAGTTTTTGGGTGTGATTAGATATTTTATTGACATTAGGAAGGATCTATGGAGGTCAAAAGATTAATGGTTGCAGTCTTTACTATTTTGATTCCCACACAAGTTTCTGAAGCTGAATAAAATCACCAAATAGTCACCAGAATGAATATGGAAACCCACCATGGTACTAAAGGGTTAAGCTCCTCGTTTCTTGAATGTTTAAAATTCTTGTATATTTTTATTTTTATCTTCACTGTTCTATTATAATTGTTGAAAGAAAATGTATTGCCTCGTTTCGTTAAATATATAAAACAGTAAATATATTCAATTAATCTCGTAAAAGTTGCTGAATATCAAATTTCTTGGGTTTGAGAATTAAAACCTTTTCGTTTAAAAAAATAATGGAAAAAAAAATCAACGAACAAAAAGAGAAGAAAATAACATCAAAAATATCAAAACGAACCACAACAAAGAGCAAGAACACAAGGAACCAATTTGCCAGCGTGAAATGAACAAAAAAATCAAAGTCTTTCCTAAAATATGAAATGGGTCTTTTGAGCACCGTGTTTCCGGCACCTGACGCTTCCAGGAGCCAATAGACGCCCTCTCATTGC
>NC_059276.1:10315275-10320275 GCF_017591435.1 Portunus trituberculatus
TGGTGGTGGTAGTTTTTCTGTTCTTGTGTCAGTGTGCAAGTATGTTGCTACGATCATACTACTACTACTACTACTACAAAATTCTTACCCCATTCCTCCACACGCCTCCTCTCTCTCTCTCTCTCTCTCTCTCTCTCTACCTGGGGCGCCTCGCTCTCCAGGTGTTGCTGTCTGGCCGGCGAGACACTTTTTGTTATCCTTCCTTCCTCCTCCTCCTCCTCCTCCTCCTCCTCCTCCAGCGAAGAAATCTCACCCTCCTTTTCTGGCTCCAAAAACGCTTCTCAAGTATTCCTCCTCCTCCTCCTCCTCCTATATCACTTGTCCTGTTCTTCCTGTTCGTCGTCTTATTTTTCTTCTTCCTTATTTCGTTGTCCTTTTTACTCTTTCTCTTATCCTTCGTAACTACCACCACCACCACCACCACACACACACACCACCACCACCACCACCATTCCCCCACAATCACACTTCCTCTACCAACATTTACATAATAGTGGTGGAAATGCTCACGGAATTTGCTGAGTCACACACACACAAAGAAAGCCTACAATGTATACACGTGTGGATTTTTCTTGTGGTTCATTATAGATAAACGTACATAAAAAAACGTACACACACTGAATAGAGAAAAATATACATAAGGATTCAATAGAAAATAAAATGGCTTGATTCAACAGTAGTAGTAGTAGTAGTAGTAGTACAGTAGTGTAAATAAAATTCTCTCTCTCTCTCTTACAGGTCAAAGGTGTGGGCGAAGAGGACGAAGGGAGGAGGGGGGGATGGGCGATGGATGGGCGGGATGGGTCAGCTGGTAAGTGTGGCAGCAAACAGAAAAGGTCCTTGAAAACCACCCCAAGGAACGCCACACACTTGTCAGCTGCCAGCGGCTGACACACGCACACACACGCGGACAGGACAGATGCAAGATGGGAGCAGCTGGGATATAGAGAGAAGGATAGAGATGGACAGATGGAGGGAGATGGACAGGTACACAAAATGGAGTAAGGGAGACAGGTAGAATGAGATACGGAAAGAGATAGGTTGAAAAAATGGGCGAAGATTGATAGAGTGAGATAGATAGAATGATAGGACAAAGCAGGGATAGAAAGACGTAAAAGTGAATATAAGGACAAAATAAAAACTAGAATCAATATAATAGAGACAGATAGAAGGATAGGAGGACAAAGGATAGGAAGACAAAAATGAATAAAAAATAAAAAGTAAAATCAAAATAATACCACAAAAACACGAAGAAAAAAAAAAACGAAGGAGGAGGAGGAGGAGGAGGAGGAGGAGGAGGAGGAGGATCAAGAGCAGGATTCGAGCCCCAAAATATCCTTGAACACCTGCAGGAGGGCCACAGGTAAGATTAGTGACCCGTGACCAGCGTGGGTCAGGCAACATCCGGGGACAGGTGAACAGCAGGTGGGCACGGAGTGGGTCTCACCTGAACTTGTCTTACCTGCCGTCACCTGCTTGGCGTCTCTATTATTATTGGTTAGTGTGCTAGTGGTGTGTGTGTGTGTGTGTGTGTGTGTGTGTGTGTGTGTGTGTGTGTGTGTGTGTGTGTGTGTGTGTGCGCGTGCGTGTTAGTTACTTGGTAACAAAACGAATAATTACGGTCTCGTTTCTCTCTCTCTCTCTCTCTCTCTCTCTCTCTCTCTCTCTCTCTCTCTCTCTCTGCCTGCCTTATCCTGCCACTTTCACATCCGCTGTCATATTCATAAAAACAAGGACAACCACAACCACCACCACCACCACCACCAACAGGAACAAGTTGCAAATAAGGGAAACAACAGAACACCCCCAGAATCTCAAGGTCAGGGAGCTGAGAGAGAGAGAGAGAGAGAGAGAGAGAGAGAGAGAGAGAGAGAGAGAGAGAGAGAGAGAGAGAGAGAGAGAGAGAGAGAGAGAGAGAGAGAGAGAGAGAGAGAGAGAGAGAGACGTAGGTGTTATTTGAGTTTGGTCATTGCTAGTCTGCATGTGTTTGTGTGGATTTGCGTGGGCCTATGTCGATTTCCCTGGGTTTGCGTGGGTTTGCGTGCAGGCTAATGGCGTGGAAACGAGTCCTGGCCTGTGTAATTTGACGTTTACTGATGCCTCGATACTGGGAAGGAATGTGTGAAGAGTGAGGCAAGCTGTGTTTAATTCCTTCAGTAACATGGCACGTTTTTCTATCTATCCTGCTTACCATTTGACGATTTTATGCAGCTTCAGAAACTCATGTGGGGGATTACAGTGGTGGGGACTCTGGCCATTAATCTTCTGACCTTCATACACCCTTCCTAATGTCAATAAAATCGTCTAATCGCATCCAAAACTCGTGGTAAAAATGGGGAGGGGTGATAAGCAATGTCTAAAGGAATGATAAGAGTAATAATAATTTACGTTACCTAATACGTCAAAAATTATTATTATTATTATTATTATCTATTATCATTGTTATTATCACTTGAAAGAAAACGAGATAAGGAATTCCTCTTGTGTAACACCTGACCTTTAAGTTTCCTCCTCCTCCTCCTCTTCTCCTCTGGTCAGTGATACAAGGAAATTACATTTAACCAGTTATTCCATGAGCGAGTTTCTCTCTCTCTCTCTCTCTCTCTCTCTCTCTCGTTTTAAGAAATGGAAAAGCATTTTAAAGAATAATCCAGAGAGAGAGAGAGAGAGAGAGAGAGAGAGAGAGAGAGGAAAAAATAATCAGATACGAGTTTTTTTCCATTTCACTGACTTTCCTTTTCCATTTCTTTTCTTTTATTTCTTGTCTTGTTTGTTCCTCAATTTTTTTTTTTTTTACCACGGTCTGGAAAAAACACTTCATTATAAAACTTTCCATTAATTCATTCTATTTCATTTTTCCTAGTTTCGTTCACATCACCTTCACATTTTACTCATTTCATTCATTTTACTAGTTTTATTTCTTAATTTTCACGGTAAAGTGGCAATTGATGCTATTTTTACCCATTTTTCTCTATTTTTATTTCTCCTTGCTTTATTTCCTAATGTTATACTGGCAGCAAATTGTGTTTTCTCTCTTTTCCTTCAATTTTACTCTGATTCCACTTGCCTTATTTAGGAACCTGGATGGAGAACAGGAAATGTAAGATTATTAGAAGGTGACAAATGTGGTTATGATGCTTCTGTGTGTCTCGTGTGTGTCTGTCTTTGTGAAGTGGTTAGTTAGACAGGGACAGGGAGATGGACAGGGAGGTAGATAGATAATTAGATAAATAGAAAGATAAAGACAGACAAGCAGTCAGATAGAGGCAGACAGATAGATAAATAAAGAGAAACATACAGATACAGAGATAGATAAATAGATACAGAAATAGATAGTGTTAGTTCAAGTAATCAGTTTGTCAGTGTCTCAGTCAAGCTCTCTCTCTCTCTCTCTCTCTCTCTCTCTCTCTCTCTCTCTCGTGCCGCCGCGGGTGCCTCACAATTACTCTCCTATCGGGCCACAGGAAGTGAAGGCAAAAATTGAGACTCACTTTAAGACGAGTGAAGCCAAAATTCACCTGCGTCTTGATATCATTAGCTGCGGCGCCACCATTACTGAGGGAGTTATGGGCTGAAATTCCTGCCTCTTTGTTGGAGACTAGAAAAAGGCAGGACGATTTAATAGCTCATGGTGAAAGGAGGGAGGTGGTGGTGGTGGTGGTATTGCTGCTACTATTACTATTTAACTAAAGATAAAAAAATGAAGGAAAAGGAAAAAGGAGGAAAATAGTTACTACTACTACTATTACTACTACTACTGTTACTATTATTACTACTACTACTGAACTATTACTACTACTTTTATTATTACTATTACTACTGCAACTATTATTACTACTACTACGACTGCTGCTGCTGTTGCTACTACTACAGCTACTACCACTACCGCTCCAATACAACTATTACTACTACTACCACCACTACAACTATTACTACTACTGCTACCACTACTACTACTACTATCACTACTACTATCACAAAATGAAAAAATAATTCTTCAGGAGACATAGGAGCTAAACACACACACACACACACACACACACACACACACACACAGGAAGTCCTCCGGAGACTGGTACGAAGTGGAGCAAATCCTCGAGGCAAAAACCAAAACAAAGATAAAGAAATAAAACATCAATAAAACAAATAAAGCAAGAAAACAAGAGAAGAAAGAAATCTGGATAAAAAATAAGAAAATTGGTGTAAGGGTTGTTTTTTGTGAGTTGTTAGATAAAAGGAGGAGGAGGAGGAGGAGGAGGAGGAGGAGGTGACATTGTTCATGCTTACGAGATGACTTGGTTTTTAGAGAGAGAGAGAGAGAGAGAGAGAGAGAGAGACAAACAGGAAGGAGACATCTTTGACCTTCCTCTCCCCTCCCCCTACCTTTTTTCCCTCCCTCCCCTTCCCCTTCCTTCCTTCCTTCTTTTCCTCCCTTACTCCGTTTCCTGCATTCTCTCTCTCTCTCTCTCTCTCTCTCTCTCAAATAGGTGGAAGGAAGGAAAGCGTATTAATATAAAAGAAAACGAACAAAATATGAAAAAAATACGTAAAAAATAGACTTGACAATAGAAAAAAAAAAAAAAGCGGGAAACAATTTTGCTTAACAATGAACACGAAAATGAATAAAAAGAATAAAAATAAGAAAAAACAAGACAATAACCAGAAAAAAGTAATTTTTTGGGGGGTGGGAGAGAGAGAGAGAGAGAGAGAGAGAGAGAGAGAGAGAGAGAGAGAGAGAGAGAAGAGAGAGGATCTGTAAAAGCGCTCGTGCATATAATTCGTTTGATCCAAGGCTGGCTCTCGCTCTCTCTCTCTCTCTCTCTCTCTCTCTCTCTCTGACACTTCATTATCTCCTCTCATCAATTTTCCTCCTTTTTTTCCTCGCCTTTTTATTTCCTTCGTCTAAATTAACGCGCCTTTCGAAACATCAACAATTAACTTGCGACATTTTTACGGAGAAAGTGTGAGAGAGAGAGAGAGAGAGAGAGAGAGAGAGAGAG
>NC_059276.1:10325275-10345275 GCF_017591435.1 Portunus trituberculatus
GTATCCTTGTTTGCCCCTGTGTAGTTGTAAGATTGATGTAATTCCTCCCTGATCCTCTCTCTCTCTCTCTCTCTCTCTCTCTCTCTCTCTCTCTCTCTCTCTTGTACCTTTTCATCATTCTTTCTTTTTTTTCCTTAATTTTTCATTTATTTTCTATTATATTTTTCTTTTCTTGATATTTTTGCTCTCTCTCTTTCTGTTCTTTCTCTTCATCTCCTTTTTTTTCATTCATCTTCTATTTCTCTCTCCTTTAATTCTCTCTTCCTGTCCTTCCTCTCTTCTTCTCTTACTTAATTTTTCCTCTTTATTTTCTCTTCCTCCTCCTCCTCCTCCTCCTCCTCCTCCTCCTTCTATTTACTCTAACCAATTCCTTCCCTTTCCCTTATTTGTGTCTCATTTCTCTTCCTTCACTTTCGTTCCTGTCTCTCCAAAATTTCTCTCCTCCTCCTCTTCCTCCTCCTCCTCCTCCTGTCTAACTAGAATTTCGGCGCCAAAATTATGGGGTTGAATCGCCTCCTTCCCTCCTCTCTTTTGGTTCTATACGATCGAAAACTCTTAGCTGGGCCTCTCTCTCTCTCTCTCTCTCTCTCTCTCTCTCTCTCTCTCTCTCCCCTCGCCAAAGAGAATTGGTACCTTTCCCCTCCCTTCTCCCTCCCATCTCGCTCTCCCTGTCGTTACTATAATGGAATATGACTTACTATACATTTCAGCGGTGGACAAACGGTGTTTTTTGTAGATATCTCCTAAACGAATCGTTGGATGAGTATGATATTTCAACACACTACCTTGAACATCCGTTCGTAATTTATGGTTAACATACCACAGTGCTGTATGTGTTATGTGAGGAGTTTACTCGTGAAAAATAACACAAAGCCGACGAGTCATGTTGACGCATTCGAATGAAAGTGTGGCCCCCCCCCACCACACCCACCCAAACCATTCCTAACCACTAGTACGTCTCCCCCGTCTCGGAAGTTCTCGCCCTCTTTATCCCTCCTCTCCTCTCCCTAGCTCCTCGCCTCCCTCACTCCTGTGTCCCTCCCTACTTCTCCCACCACTGTATTTATACATTATAATGTTCTGTAAGTGTGTATGTATAGATATGATTATTAACGAGTATGGTACAATTTCATGAAGGCAAGAAGTGGTTCACGTTGATAATTACTGTACAACAGCACGTTTACGTGTAGTATATAGAAGAGCCATGTTTGCAGTCGTTATGGTCAACCATGTGAACATGATGTGCTGGAATTACCTGTGACCTGGACCTTCTACTGTTAGGAAAAGTTGATACTCTTATTGCGTACTGTCTACCTATTGATCATAAAAAGTGGTCCAGTTTATATATAATATTATTTTGTTGTTAGATACGTTGCTTATTATCCAGCTATACGGCCATTAACAGCGGAATTAGCTATTGCTTTCACGGTCGTTTGACCCACTCTGGTTTTCATGTCCACATATACCAGCAATTGTATTAAATAATATCATTAATGTATGATATGTATGTACATACTGACGTATGTAACTATTATACCTATACGTATGTAATTACAATAGGGAAAAAAATCAAAGGTGGAAGGCTGATGGTGTGAATAGGGGTGAAGAGGAAGCGGGAAGAGGGTCATGCAATACTGGGGTAGAGAAGGAGTGGTCTGGGGTTCTTCAGGGTGGTGGTGGTGGTGGAGGGGTTAGACGAGTACCCCACACTCGTCCGATTCTGTATAACACCTTTGATATGATGACTGGATTAGGCGTAATATCACTCAGTAAACTCCTCACATAACACATATAGCACTGTGGTATGTTAACCATAAATTACGAACGGATGTTCAAGGTAGTGTGTTGAAATATCATACTCATCCAACGATTCGTTTAGGAGATATCTGCAAAAAACACCGTTTGTCCACCGCTGAAATGTATAGTAGTTTGGCTTGGTTTCCTGTACACACACGCTCTCTCTCTCTCTCTCTCTCTCTCTCTCTCTCTCTCTCTCTCTCTCTCTCCTACTTCTATTCCTTCTTTATTTCCCTTTCGTCTATTCCTTCTTCTAATTCCCTCATATATTTCCCTCTCCCATTCCTTATACCACCACTCCGTCTCCCTCCTCCCCCCTCTCTCTCTCTCTCGTGGGCAATGGAGTGCACAGGATAGATACAAAGCTCCCATTGTATTTCTTCCCAGCAAAAGGAAGATTTAAACCCCCCTTCCTGTTTACCTGCCAGCTGATCCTGTCTTACGGACCTTCACGCGAGCCAAGGGGAATTGAACACCATTTAAAGGGGATCCAACACGATTATTAAGGGAATCCAACCCCATTATATAGAAGATTCGATCCTATTGTTAAAAGGATTACGGTTTATGCTTCTGTGGTGCTTTGGTTCCATGTATTATATATAGTTTTTTATTTATTTGTTTATGCTTGTTCGTGTAATTGGTTTTATTGCGTGTGTGTGTGTGTATGTGTGTGTGTGTGTAATTATGGATGAAAATTGCTTGGGTATAATTGGTTTCCTTTTTTGGGTTTCACAAAAGTTTGTAAAATAAAGTAAAATAAAATGAATGAATAAGGGAAAATTTGAAATGGTGATGGTTTTGTTGAAATTTAGTACAGCTCAACCCTCCAAAACTACTACTACTACTACTACTACTACTACTACTACTACCAGTGCCACCATAGAGTAGACAGAGTGCGAAAATAAACAAAAAATCTTAATAAATGCAACAAAAAATTATCGGTTTTTTTTCATTTTTACATTTACCTATACAAGTTTAATTTTTCTTCTTTTTTCTTCCTTTTTTAGAGTTAGCTCAGTTTTCTTCCCCATTTAATCTTTCCCTATAAAAAAAAATCTTCCCAATGTTAGAGAAATAAAAAAAATGATGAATAAATGTGTACAGATTAAATATGAATAATAATGTAGAAAGAACCACCAAATATTCACTTTATATTTACTTCCTTTCCTCCATCACACAGAGTCACGATACAAACACGAACACGAATACAAAATGAATATAATACAAAATACAATGATCAGATGAAATATACGTGGATTTGTAGGTATCAATTCATTATACACCTACAGTATACATATATGTACAGTATATACACGTGTTTCTTCATGCCAACGGTCGATATGTATAAGTATTCCGTACTGGACATATAGACTGGTATATGTATAGATAGACACTGACTGATAGGTAAAGACACACACACACACACACACACACACACACACACACTCTCTCTCTCTCTCTCTCTCTCTCTCTCTCACTGCATCATTACACTCTCAAAAAAAAAAAAAAAAACTCATAACATTGAACATAATAACAACCCAACTGAGTTATTATTATTATTATTATTATTATTATTATTATTATCATTATTATTATTACTATTATTACCATTACTATTAGCATTATATACATGACAACTGGCTGGGGACACGAACACTGCCACGGAGACATGGTGACTAGAAATTTGCCAGTGAGCCAAAGGGAATGGGAATGAATAGGAGAAAAAAAAAAAAGATTGGAAAAATAAAGAAAGGGAGAAATTTATAAAGGGAGAGAGAAAGTAATGAAGGAGGAGGAGGTGAAGGAAGAGAGAAGAGGGAAAGACAGGGGGGGGTAGCGGAGGGGGGGAGGGGACAATACTGACAATGAATACAGGTAACAGGTAGATGGGAAATTCTCTCTCTCTCTCTCTCTCTCTCTCTCTCTCTCTCTCTCTCTCTCTGCCACGGAACGGGTGACCAGGGGGAATCAGAGTATAAAATATAAAATAGATAAATAAAAAGGAAAATAATGATAAAATGAGATAAAGAAAGATAGAAATTTACAAATACTGATAATAATAATGCCTCACTATTCTGTCTTCAAGAAAATAATAGAAAATACAGAAGTAGGAAAAAGTTAAAAGTATTTTGAAACAACTTGATTATATAGGAATTAAAACGACATACACACACACACACACACACACACACACACACACACACACACACACACACACAGACACGCACACACTTCCCTACATCTATTAACCACCAATACAACACACAAACATACGCAACATCAACTAACAATACTAGAATCACAAATGAAAGACAAATGCCTGATGAACGATCTTCGCTGTGATTGGTGGATGAATAATGACGCCTTGAACTAGACGAACGATGATTGGCTGTGAGAATAGATGACGTAATGGAGATGAATGCTGATTGGATGACGTAAGAACCTCCAAGTGACGTGATTGGCTGGTTACGATCACGAGGCAGCCAACAGGAGGAGGAGGAGAGGGGCAGCCAGCAGTGACGTCATGAGGGAGTGTGGGGCGTCGCTCCCGCTGGAATGCGCAGCTCTTGGAACTGATGGGGGAGGCAGAGAAAAAGAGAGAGAAAGAGGAGAGAGAGAGAGAGAAATTTAGATGATGGGAAGGACAGGTTATCAAGGAAAGAGAGAGAAAAATGAGAGATAATGATAAATGAAGGGAGAAAATAGGAACAAAAATGGAAAAAGGAGAAAAAAAAGGAAAGGATTTGTTAGTTTCTATACACAAAACTTAAAAACTCCCGTAACTTAAATCTTAATTACTACCAATATTTTTTTTACTTCACTTACAACAAACAACAAAAAAAAAACTTGAAAATAAAAGAAAAACACTTATTACTTTTATTTATGGTTATATATTCAACTTATTAATACGACTTATACTATGATCCTATTACTACTACTACTACTACTACTACCACCATGTCTATTAAATCTACAACTACCCTTACTATTTTTATCAATATTAGTACTACCACAACTAGCAATACTACTTCCCAAACCACACACACAAAAAAGAAAAAAAAATATACACATACACACACAAAAAACACACTATTACTACTATTTCTACTACTATTACTACTACCACCACTAATAAACTAACAAAACTATTATCTATTAATCCTACAACTAGAAATGCTACATTCCCAACCACATACAAAAAAGAAGAAGAAATAGAGGAAAAAACACACATACACACAAAAAAACACACACACACACACACACATACGGACATAAAAACAGCAACTTACTTTCATTATTCCAGTCAGGCAGCGGCGTTTGTTTATTTTTTTTCATCCATGGGTTCTTTGTAGTCGGGGGCCACCAGGAGGGACGCGAGGAGGGGTCGTGTGGAGCTGCTGTGCTGGTCATTCGTGCCTGAAGTTCGCTACACGTTGCTGTTTGGAGAGGAGAGGTACGAATGGTCACGAGTCTGTGTTTGTGTGTGTGTGTGTGTGTGTGTGTTTGTGTGTAACTGTTGCTTTCATTCTTCCTCTTCCTCTGTTCTTATTCGTCTTTCCTTCCTGTTTCCTATTTGTTTATTCTCTCTGCGTCTCTTTCTCTTTCTCTTTCTGTCGTTGCGTCTTTACTTCCTGCATTCTATTTGTTTATTCTCTGTCTCTGTCTCTGTCTCTCTCTCTCACTTTCTCTTCTCTATCTCACTCTATCACTGCCGCGTTTCCCCTCAAAATCTTCACTTCTCTTCGCCCCTTCTCTCTCCCTCCGACTCAGCCACGCCTCTCCTCCTTCCCGCCCCCTTCCAGCCTTTCCTTTGCCTGAAACCGAGTCTTTCAACACAATACTCGTGCCTCTACACACTCCCTTTCTTCCCTCTCTCTCTCTTACTCAGCGGCTCATTTCCTAACCCTGTTTTTTACCTAGTGTTTCTGTCTCTATCTCTCTCTATGTCTATGTCTATGTCTGTGCCTGTCTGTCTGTCTGTCTGTCTCTCTCTCTTTCTCTCTCTCTCTCTATCTCTCTCTCTCTCTCTCTCTCTCTCTCATTCCTTCACGTCTACTTTTTCTCTAATTTCTCTCTCGTTACCTCATACACACATTTATTTATTACATTTTTGTCTTGTTTTCTTTACGTATTTTCCCTTTTTTTAGTTGCTTTTCATTGTTTATCAGTTTTGTCTCCCTCAGAAACTAAGTATATTTTATTCCTTGTTGTTCCTATACATTCCTTCGTTTCCCTCTCTTTTCTATTCAGTCTCTCCTTCTCCTTCCTTCTCTTCATTTGAAAAGTCTCGCGCGTTTGTCTATTCCCCCAAACATTTCCCTTTTATGGCCCGTCTTAGTAATCTTCCTTTACCTTTTTTGCCATTTCCCGTCGTCCATACACCCCTTACACCCCTTCACCCCTTCACCCTTTCACCCATTTCCTCAGCCACTTCTTTACCCTTCCAGATTGGGGTCTTGTTTCTATTCTACAAGTATTTCCTTTTTATGATCCTTGTGTTTTTTTTTCCTTTCTCTTCGCTTCATCCCGGTCAACCACTGTCCACTGCCCTTCCTGGTCTGTGGATTTAATTGCATTCCTCCTTATTTTTTGTAGGTTTTTTCCTTCTCATACTCAATTCTTGTCTCTCATCTTTTTTCATAGTCGTGGGTCAGTTGTACCTATCTCTCTGTAATGTTTTATTTGCATGTTTTTTATTTATTCTGTATTTCTATTAGTTTTATTCTTCCTCTTCACTTTTTTTCTATTATTCAAACTCAAGCAAAAGTAACTCTGCTAATGTTCTTTCCTTACACACTTTTCTTTCATCCAAAGTTGCGTCATGCTACTCAAGGGGTTAAGATGGAGGTTTCAAGAGATTTATCCCTTTTTTGGCTAACGCTCAGACCTGCAAGGGAACTGACAACTAAATGGACCTCCTTTTTTCCATTTTATATCTACATTAGCTAGCGTTCCCCTTATATATAAAAAAATAACCCCTGACAATATCTTTATCTTTTATTCTACATTACTGCCTCTTCTTCCAGTCTTTCTATCCCTGGCAACGTTTCTCACACTCAAAACTCAACTCTGCCAACAGCCTTACCTTGCCGGACCAGCTTCATGCCGTGTGCCAGGGGTTGCAGTCCTCTCTGGCAGCTCGTTCCCGCCTCGATGATAAAGATTTCGTTGGGGTTCACCACTACTCCAGCGAAACACTCATAAGTATCCACGTCTCGGCGGTGCGTGAAGGTGTACATCACTCCGCCCTCTGACCACTGCCCCAGACACCTGTAGTCCCGCTCTGGTGGGTGGAAAGACGGAAAGGCGTGGTTAATTGTGGTTGTGTAGTGATGAGAGGACGAATATGGATGAATGTGGATCGTGTCTGGTGCGTAAAGGTTCGAATGTTATTGTCACTGTATTTGTGTGTGTGTGTGTGTGTGTGTGTGTGTGTGTGTGTGTGTGTTGGTTTTATTGTGTGTTCAGTGGTATAAGTGGTTGGTCGTGGTGGTGGTGGTGGTGGTGGTGGTGGTGGTAATGGACAGTAACTTAAGGTACGGTGCAATAGTGATGTAATTTTTAACGGTGTGTAAGTTATCCTCATGTCCTCGTACTTTTTGCAAGGCTGAAGTGGTGGTGGTGGTGGTGGTGGTGAGTGGTGGGCGTGTGGCTCAATGTGATGTGTGGCGGTGCGTGGGTGCTCAGGAGGCGGTGATATGGGGAGGAAGTTCCTGGTAATGTCTCGTTGAGGAAGTGGTGTGTGTGTGTGTGTGTGTGTGTGTGTGTGTGTGTGTGTAACAATGGACTACACAAGGTATTAGCACATGCTACATACAAGGAGACACACGAACAGACAGGCATAAACAAGACAACAAAGCAAGACGAACACAAATTCCAGGTAACAACACACCGGCACCAGCTACAGGTGAGGCGGAAGTGGCAGGTGAGGGGTGGAGGAGGCGAGGGGGAGGCGCCTGAGCGGCAACACCCACGTGCCTACGGTAAGGTTGTGGGCGTGACGGCAGGGATGGGGGAGGGGGTGGGTCGTGAGGGGCCAGGAGGGCAAGGTGCGCGGTGGTAAACATCCATCAGTGCAACGTGCTGGTGGTGATGGTGGTGGTGGTGGTGGTGGTGGTGATGTGGGGAGGGGAGTGGCGGGGTGATTAGGTGAGGCAGTGATGGTGGTGGTGGTGGTTGCGGTGGTGGTGATGGTGGTGGTGAGGAGGGGGCTGCGGTGCCACACACAGTTCCTGGGCGCTGTGCCGCCGTGCCGCCGCGGCTCAGGGCCTCGACTCTGACCTTCCGCGATGGTGGCGGGGTCCTGGGGCCTTGCAGGCTGCGGCGGGGCCTCCACGCGCACATAGAAGGGCCCCTCGTGGGCGTAGGGCAGGCGTGTGGTGGCGGGGTCGGGGGAAGGCGCGGGCGTGTCCTGGTCCTGGGTCTGGGCGAGTGCCGCTGCGGCGCGGGGCGGGGCAGTGTCGGGGAACACGTACACCTGCTTGGCGGGAGGCCGCTCCCGCCGACGAGGCTTGGCACCGATGGTCGTGTATTGCTGATCTGGCGACCACCCCAGCTCCAGGGCGCGCAGACGTGCCCACGACAGCTGGCGAGAGGTGTGGCGCAGGGCGTGCCGGACGCCGCGGGACAGCGTGGCATGGCGCTGCTGCCTGACCAGGGGAGCGCCGCCCCGGACAGCAACACCTACAGCACACCACAACAAGACACTGTGACTGGGCCTGGGAGGGGGTCATGGTTGGGGCGGGGGCGGGGTGGGGGTGATGGGGATGATGGGGGTTCAGACTGGTCATGGTTAGTGGCAGAGGAAAACACGCGTTGTTAGTAACGTTAGTGAGAAATGTTAGTTAGTTAAGGCAGTACTGTAGAGCAGTACTGTTAGTAATACAGTTGTTGTCAGGAGTGTGTGAAAATGAGAACACTTCAGAATCATTAATAGAGGAAGTGTGAGCATCAGGAAGACAAGAAACGTTTGTTAGTCTACACACTTAGACCTTTTCCGTCGCCAGATGACAGAAGGCGGCAGAATCAAGATCATCAAGTCACCAGAGTGGCAGATACCACGGCCCTTACCTTCGTACACCTCCGTGGCGTTCCTGCAGGAGGAGACGGTGTAGTGCATGTGCTGGGGGTCGTTGCAGTCTGAGGAGAGGCGCGCACACAGCTCAGTGGCGTCCGGGATGACCCCCGTGTACTCCCCAGTGATGGGACACCCGGACAGGTTTTCCGGGGACAGCCCTGGCAGAGGAAGAAGAAAGGCGAGGGGTTACTGACGAAGGGAGAGGAAAAGAGCGAAGCATAGGATAAAGGACATAAATACACACACACACACACACACACACGCACACACAGAGACACACACGGAATACTCACTGCCTTGCGTCTTCCATGTCTGGCCCCGAAAGGCGTCATCTGAACATATCCTGGAGGCGTTGTACACTTTAGAAGGGCTGACACCTGAAAGAGAAGAAGAGACACGAGATTAGAGACAGAAACACAAAGAAACACCAATAATACACAAGAAATATGCTGGAATTCACGAGTATCTGGGTTTATCTTCCTTTTATCTATATACTTCACACTTGCATCACCTCTCCTCCGATCAGCGAAGTTAAACAACGAAGGGTCTGGTTAGTGCTTGGATGGGTGACCGTCTGGGATGTACTGTTAATATTACACTACAGGAAGAGGCGGAACATCACAAAAACTTACCCATTTGGTACTCAATCACGTTAACTGCTCTCTTCTTGATCCAGATGCAGGTAAACTCATCCTCGCCACTGTGTAAGAGAGAAAGAACAAGTAAACACAAGATAAAAACTAATAAATGCATACATCACCAAAGCAAAGCAAAGCAACACACCAAAACACACAAAAATGATAAAAAAAACAGGCCTGGCTATAAAAAAGAGACACAGAGTACAATAAAGCAAAGAAAACACTAAAAAATAACAAGACAACACCCAATCTCAGGTAACGAGGTGCGAACAGGTGTGGCTGCAGGAGACAAGGACACGTAAGAGAGAGAGAGAGAGAGATGACAGGTAGGTGGCGGTGATGCATCAGGGAGAGTGAGAGAATGAGAGGGTGGAGTGTAAACGAGGTGGGAACAATAGGGAGAGGACACACGACACATCTTAAGAACACAACGGGATTAGAGGCGGAAGAGAGGAGAGAAAGAGATGAGAGAGAGACAAAGAGACAGGACATATATGGCAAAATGTAATGGAGAGATGAATGCAAGGAATAAAAACAAGGAAATAAAGAGAAAGGGGATAAATAACGAGAATAACGGAGAGAAACGTGAGAAAGGAAGTCTAAAGAGAGATAAAGAGATGGATAAGGAAGAGATGAGAGAGACAAAATGTACGAGAAGGAAGAAATTAATACAAGGAATAAAAATAAGAAAATAAATAGAGGAAGAGAATAAATCACGAGAATAACGGAAGAAAACGTGAGAGAAAATGTAAAGAAAGATAAAGACATAGATAGGAGAATAATATGATAAAATAACAAAAATAAACACAATGAGAGAGAGAGAGAGAGAGAGAGAGAGAGAGAGAGAGAGAGAGAGAGAGAGAGAGAGAGAGAGAGAGAGAGAGAGAGAGAGAGAGAGAGAGAGAGAGAGAGACAGACAGACTTCCCCAACACTCAAACACGGATGTCAAAGTTACACAAAACAATTTCTAACACTTGCCATTGATTTGTGGAGTAGAGAGCGAATCTTTCACCATGAGGGGCGTGCTGAGACAGGCAGAGTGTCTTGTACTTCTTGTCCATCTCGTCATCCTGTACCCACAATTCCCTTGCGTCGATCTGAGAGACGAGACAGCAATGGTGAGTGAGAGAAGAGAAGGGGGAGGTGGAAGGTAAGGAGGGGAAGAGAGTAAGGAATGAAAGGAATAAGGGATAGAAAGGATATTGGCGGTAAATTGTTTGGGAAAGGTAAGGTAAGGTAAGGTAAAGCAAGAAAGAGAGAGAGAGAGAGAGAGAGAGAGAGAGAGAGAGAGAGAGAGAGAGAGAGAGAGAGAGAGAGAGTAAAAACAGACAGACAGATAGACAGATAGACAGACAAACAAACATACATACATACATACATACAGACAGACAGACAGAAAATAAATAACATTAACCATTCATAATCAAACCAAACTCAACAAAACCTAACCTAACCTAACCTAACCTAATGCAACTTACCAGGAGATGCTGCCACGCCCCCTCAGTCCAGCGTGGGAAGTCGCAGGCGGTGGTGAGGACAACGGAGGGCGGGGACGGGGGCGCGAGGGGGAAGAGCTCCATCGTCTCATAGCCATCCCAGGGCCCGTGGAGGTGGTTCGTGCAGGTGGCGTCTATACTGAAGCTAAGGTAGACTTTTTGCGTGGCTTGGTCGACTGAGTACATCTGACGAAGGGAAGAAGAAGAAGGGTAGGTCAAAGATGGTTAGTAGTGAGGTGGTGGTATGTTTTGTTTCCCCTTTTACTGTTTTAATTGTTTCTTTCCTCTTCCTTCTCTCTTTTTTACGTGGCTGGGTCCAATGAATACATCTGACGAAGGGAAGAAGAAGAAGAAGAAGAAGAAGGGCCATAGATAGAAGAACAATACGATAAAACAATAAAGCAGAGAAGAACACAACGAGAGAGCGAAACAGAGCGACTTACTGTACACTCAAACACGGATATCAAAGTAACATCAGGCAAACTCTAACAGGGAAGTCTCGTCCTTTACTCACAGCGCAGCGATAGCGGGGCTGGTTGTGCGTGGTGACTGCTGGATCCCACAGAGCAAGGTACCGCTGACCATCATGCCCGCGCCAGTCACCCAAGCAGCGGAGACTCATGTTAAGCTCCCCGAAGGAACACCGGCGAAACCTGCAGGATTAATACACACATGCACGTACAGGTGAGTTGATGAACGCCTGTGGATTATCCCCTTCACTACCATGACGCGTTTTCATATTCATTCTGCTTACTATTTGGTGGTTTTATACAGCTTGAGATATTTATGTGGGGGCTAGAATAGTGAAGACTGTGGCCATTAATCTTTTGACCTCCATAGACCCTTCCTAATGTTAATAAAATGGTCTAATCGTACACAAAACTCATGGTAAAAATGCGTCCCAGTACTAAATGAGTTAATAGTAAAGATTCTCTATAAAAAACAGGTATTTTTAGTAAAGTTATCAATTCTTCCCTTAAAACAGAAATATAAGACAAGAAAACCAGCTAAACCTTTGCTCAAATTAAGAAACAAACAGGTAAGACCAAGACTAACCAACACAAACCCAAAACAACAACAAAATAAACACGTACAGTTACTTATCACTTATTTACACTCTTAACCAAACCTTTCACCCACACAAAGTCACCCCCAACCACCCCTTCTCCCATCAAGTAAAGGTAAGTTCCTAAGTTCCCACAGGTGAGCGCTCCCTCTCGCCTCACCTTCCCTTCACCTGGTCAAAAAAGCCGTGGCATAAATAAAAGCTAAGTAACGCTGGGCTGTGATGGAAGACTCAGGGGACGAGGGGCGCAGGTAATTGTGGACATGAAGTTGTGTTCGGGCCGTGAGCAGACAGACGGATAGATGAGAGAGAGAGAGAGAGAGAGAGAGAGAGAGAGAGAGAGAGAGAGAGAGAGAGAGAGAGAGAGAGTAGAGAGCTGTTAAGATTTTTTCTCTCTCTCTCTCTCTCTCTCTCTCTCTCTCTCTCTCTCTCTCTCTCTCTCTCTCTCTCTCTCTCTCTCTCTCTCTCTCTCTCTCTCTCTCTCTCTCTCTCTCTCCCAACACACACACACACACACACACACACACACACACACACACACACACACACACACACACACACACACACACACACACACACACACACACACACACACACACACACACACACACAATCATTCCTTCCTACCCAACTAGTAACTTTCCCTTACCCACACACGCTCTTACCTCTCCCCAATCCTCCCCACACCCTTACTCTCCCTTTACTCCGTCACTAATCACCCAATTAACGCTAACACCAGCACGCGTATTCACCTGAGCTGCAATTCAGACCCACGAGGACAGTTGGAGAGCTCAGACGAAGGCTCCGGGCACTCCACAGAGCTCTCAGTACCATCATTAACATCGTAAGTGAAGTGGAACCTGCCGTTAATGGGGCAAAACACTCTGTCTATAAGTCCGTCTTGAGTGAAGCTGCGAGATTCTGGTGGGAGGGAAGAAGAATGTGTTAGTGAGGTGTGGTGGATGCTTGGGTGATGAAGGAAAAGGGATAGAGAAACTGGGATGAAGGATAGAGGAGAGGGAAAGAAGAGGGGAGAGGAAGGTTAAAAGAGGATGAGGATGCATGGATAAGAGATGTTTGAGAAAGGACGGAGGATGAATAAATGGAAATTACAGATAAATAACAATAGAGATAGCTGTCTAGATAGAAGGATAGAGGAAAAGGAAAGAAGAGAGGAAAAGTTAGGAAAAAAGAGGATGAAAATGGATGAATAATGGTAGAAGAGGATGCTTGAGAAAAGACGGAGGATGACTAAATGAGAAATACAGAAAAATAAAAATAGAAAGTTTAGAGAATAGAATTAAAGCGGAAACAGAAAGAAAAGAAGAAAAAAAAAGATTAAAAGAGGATGAAGATAGATGAATGATAGGGAGAAAAAAATGTATGAGAAAGAACGAAGGATAAAATAAATAAGTACAAAAAAATAAGAATATGAAGTTATTTAGAGAATAGAAAATAACAAAAAGAAGCAGAAAATTGAATATATTAACAAAAAACATAATGAACACATGGACAAATGAAAACAAAACGACGAAAAACACAGAAAATAGTAACAAATACTCACTATAAAGCATAATTTCACTGACTCTCCTTGTCTTGATAGCGTGTAGAGTCGGGCAGGTTAGGAGAGCAGCAGCTTCAGAGGAGTAGCACTTATTGAGACCCTCTGTGTATATCTGAGAGAGAGAGAGACAACACTGACTAAGGAAAGACTGGCTAGCGAGAGTCACGAGAAGGCGAGATGGAAAGTAAAGAAGGTTATAGATGAAGTGAAATAAAAAGAGTTAGGAAAGAATAGGAGAAAGAGAAGAAAAGTTGAGGGTTTGGAAAGGAATTGGAGTCAAGGAAAGTTACTAATTAGGAGGAGAGGAATGGAGAGAAGGAAGAAAGATAAGGAGGGAAGTGACAGGTGAAGAGTTTTGGAGAGGAGAGGGAGGGAGAAAAGGGAGGTAAAGTGAGGGAGGTGGGAGGAAAAGGAGGGGTATGAGCAAGAGCGAGAGCGAGAGAGAGAGAGAGAGAGAGAGAGAGAGAGAGAGAGAGAGAGAGAGTATTGATCACAGCAGAAATTCAAACATGCAAAGGTTGAAAGGCTGCATTATATATCACGAACAATTACGCTCTTTAAATACACACACACACACACACACACACACACACACACACACACACACACACACACACACACACATACACACACACCCGTAACTCATTAAGCACAAACACACCTGTCTTCGTTAATTACATACGCACACACACATCCAACTGGCTAACCACACACCAGGGTCACGTAAACACACACTTACACCATTTAAATTACACCAGAGTGACACAACACACCAGGTCACGCTAAGCACACCTGCCTCACGCTACACATACCTGGATCACGTTGCCGGAGTGAAGGGACACATGGAAACACCTGTAACAGTTCTCGCCGCCCGTTGAATCTCGCAAAATCACGTTGTTCTCAAATTTCGTGTGACAGACGCCCCACACAGGAATGGCGTCTGGTAAAATGGTCACCTGGGAGAGATAAGAGAGAGAAAGAGGGAGTGAGAGGGAGAGCTTATCTGAGAAACCCCCAAAAACAATATTAACAAGAGTCTACGTGAAAATATAAGGAGGTCTATTGAAATACTAAGGTTTAAGTGAATTATTAGTGTATTTTGGTGTGTAGCAGAAACATTAAGAGAGGGAAGAAGTGAAAAAGGGAGAGCTTATTTGAGAAACCCCAAAAACAATATTATCAAGAGTCTACGTGAAAATATAAGGAGGTCTATTGAAATACTAAGGTTTATGTGAATTTTAGTGTGTATTGGTGAGTGGTGGGGCCTCCTTACCTGGGAGTACTGGTGCATGGTGCCCTGGGAGAGACTGGAAACACTGGATTGGGTAGCGAAGATGCCCTGGTACTCAACTGGGAAGTAACACACGCCAGCCACTGCAACACAAGGAGGCAACACGTGAGAGAGAGAGAGAGAGAGAGAGAGAGAGAGAGAGAGAGAGAGAGAGAGAGAGAGAGAGAGAGAGAGAGAGAGAGAGAGAGAGAGAGAGAGAGAGAGAGAGAGAGAGAGAGAGAGAGAGAGAGAGAGAGAGAGAGAGAGAGAGTAGAATCATTAGAACAGATCAAAAGAAACATTTAACAACACAAACTGCAAACAAAAACACAAAGAAAAGACAAATAAAGCAAAACAAAGCAGAAATCACATTACCAAACACAAGAAACACACAAACAACACAGCAAACACTGCAAACACAAGCCCAAAAGAAACCAAAACAAGAGAAAACAAAATATCAACAGCAAAATTAACTAAAACACACAAAATTGAACTTCCCTCCATCAAAACACTACCATCTTCAATTTCCTTCCTCTCTCTTTCCTCCAATGCTTCACATGTCTCACCTGGCCACACCTGTGCAGAAGGTGTGGCCAATTGCACGCTGGGTGGATACAAGGCAGGTGGTAAATGTATCGAAGTGCATTGCGGAACAGGTAAATGAAGGGAAGACAACACTACGGTACCAGTAAGAGCAGGTGATGGGAAGTGATGGGAAGGTGAGAAAATTGAAGGAACAGTAAGAGGAGGAAGTGAATGAGAGGAAGAAGGGGGAATGAACGAAAGTAAGAGGAAATGAGGTGTGGATAGAGATTAAGAGATTGAGAGAGAGAGAGAGAGAGAGAGAGAGAGAGAGAGAGAGAGAGAGAGAGAGAGAGAGAGAGGCTGTATTTACTTCCTCACTGATAAATTTGAACACTGTTACCGACTAAATATTTGACCAAGAGCAGTGTTACCAACCGCGGTCATCACCCTTAGCTACTGAGAAAGAGAGAGAGAGAGAGAGAGAGAGAGAGAGAGAGAGAGAGAGAGAGAGAGAGAGAGAGAGAGAGAGAGAGAGAGAGAGAGAGAGAGAGAGAGAGAGAGAAATACGCTCATGATAACACGCCCTTGTGAATTTTCCGCTCATGATAACGAATGAGAGAGAGAGAGAGAGAGAGAGAGAGAGAGAGAGAGAGAGAGAGAGGAAGGAAGGGAGATATTTCCGGCTCACTCCCTCCCCCTCTCCTCCTCTCCTCCCCCTCTCTCTCCCCCTTTCTCCCCCCACTCCCTCTTCCCCACACAGGAAATGTTACAATCAGGATAATATCTCACGCCCATTCCACCCACGCCCACCCACGCCCACACACACCCACCACCTGTATCTCACGCACCTTCCCTCTCCACTCTCCCACCCACCCATGCTTCACCAACACTCAGACGCCCACACACGCCCATTTTGTCCTTACGCCACGCCAACTCTCCGCCCACATCTCGCACGCAAGCGCACACACACACACACACACACACACACACACACACATTTGTCTTAGTTAAAGTGACACATTCCACTTCACACTTAGAAAATATGCACGCAATCTACACACACACACACACACACACACACACACACACACACACACACACACACACACACACACACACCCTTGACCTTCGAAATATAGTGAAATCTGCGAGTTGAGAGAGAGAGAGAGAGAGAGAGAGAGAGAGAGAGAGAGAGAGAGAGAGAGAGAGAGAGAGAGAGAGGATGTTATTAGTGGTTGTGTTTTGTTTGTTGTCATATTTGTCTTTGCTTTCATTTTAAGTTGTTTACTTTTTTTTGTTTTCATTTTCTCTTTATCTTTTCATTCCTTGCTAATTTTTTTTTATCATTTTTTGCTTTGTCTTATTTTTTCGTTATTTTTCCTTTCGCTTCATAAAATTTCCTTCCATTTTCTTTACTAATTCTCTTCTTAAATTTTCAGAAGGGACGAAAAGAAATAAAATTAATACAATAAAATGAAAACACAGAAAAAGAAATAGACAATATAATTTTTACCAGTTATTTTCTTCTTTTCATGACCTTTTGTTTGCTTTTCTTTTCGTTATTTATTATTTTATTTCTCTCTTCTATTTTTCCGACTCAATAATTACGATTTTTCTTCACGTCATGGCGATTATCTATTTTTTTTCTCTTTCATTCCTTCATTTCTTTTTTTTTCACTTTTCCCAGATGAAAGTAAAAGACAATGTGTGTGTGTGTGTGTGTGTGTGTGTGTGTGTGTGTGTGTGTGTGTGTGTGTGTGTGACTCCAATTTGTGATAATGAAGTTTTTCTTTTCCCTGCCTCTCTCTCTCTCTCTCTCTCTCTCTCTCTCTCTCTCTCTGATAAGCGTTAATTAAGTTAGGCAATACGTTTTAAAGATACGTGTCACACTAATATTCATAATCAACAGTGAGTAATATGTCTGTCTGTCTGTCTGTCTGTCTGTATGTGCATTTGTGTGTCTGTGTGCCTGTTCGCTGGTCTATCTGTCCGTCTTTTTGTGTCTGTCTATTTGTGTGTGTGTGTGTGTGTGTGTGTGTGTGTGTGTGTGTGTGTTGTTTTCGTCAATAGATTAGCTCGTATGTGTGTTTGTGTGTATCTGTGTATGTCTGTCTGAGATTAATTCAAGTCTTCTGTGTGTGTGTGTGTGTGTGTGTGTGTGTGTGTGTCTGTATCAATGAACAGGCATGCAAAATTAACGTCATCCTCCGTGTCACTCTCTCTTTCTTTCTTATTCATAGGAATGCATATTTTGCGAGTACAAGACCCCACCTCTCTCTCTCTCTCTCTCTCTCTCTCTCTCTCTCTCTCTCTTTCTCTCACCCTTGGCCTAGTATAGCACCAAAAAACACTCAATTAGGCCTTCCCTCTCCCCCTCTCTGCCCCTCTCCTCCTCACTCCCTCCCTCCCTCCCTGACTAAGGGCCGGCGTGGTTTACTAGTTAAGGGTTAATAAACATGCCATCCCTTCCTCCTTCCCCCTCATCCCCTTCTCCTCTTCCTTCCCCTTACCTCTCTCCCCTCTCCCTCCCTCTCCCCTACCCCCAAAGCCCTACCCGGTGTCAACGCACAGGATACGAACGCGGGAGCCGTGACAAGGCTACGCTGCCACGCCCATCATGTGTTCGCATTCCTACACCTGAACTGGGCTTTGTCTTAAATATATTCTGATTCCATGTGCTCTTGTGTGAATGTGGTGTTTAGAGTGTGTTTGTGTGTTTAGGTGTGTTTGAGAGCGTGTGTGTGTGTGTGTACGTGTGTTTATGAGGGTGTCAAAGCAATATTATGGAAGTTTGGGTTTTGCTATAGAGTTCTAAACAGTGGTGGTGGTGGTGGTGGTGGTGGTGGTGGGTGGAGTGATGTGGAGAGGTGGATGGCACGGGGGGAAGCTTAATAACAGGACAAGCAGGTGTGTGTGTGTGTGTGTGTGTGTGTGTGTGTGTGTGTGTGTGTGTGTGTGTGTGTGTGTGTGTGTGTGTGTGTGTGTGTGTAGGTCACATAATTTGCATATCAAAGCTTTTTTCCTTCAGTTCTCACAAATTTGGTCTTATTTCAATGCCACTGTCAACCCCCTCCCTCTCTCTCTCTCTCTCTCTCTCTCTCTCTCTCTCTCTCTCTCTCTCTCTCTCTCTCTTCCTCCTTTATCACCTGTTATCCTCTTCCTCTTATTTATTGCTTTGTATTCTACCTCTTCCTCTTCCTTCTTTCTCTTTTTCTGCCTTCCTCTTCTTCCTTCTCCATTTCTCATATCTCATTTATCACCTTTATCTCCAACTACTCTCTCTCTCTCTCTCTCTCTCTCTCTCTCTCTCTCGCTTTTCCCCTCCTTCCCTCCATAATTCTTCTCTAAGCCTACCTCCTCCTTCCCTCCTGTCTGCCATTCAAGAGTGATATCCTTCCCTTATCCTTTCAATTCCCTTCAGACCAGAGAAACAGGAAGCAGAATATACTCTCTCTCTCTCTCTCTCTCTCTCTCTCTCTCTCTCTCTCTCATTTTTCCCTACTCATTTTTTTATTGTTTTCTTTCACACTGCTTCTAGTTCCTCCTCCTCCTCCTCCTCCTCCTCCTCCTCCTCCTTCTTCTTCTTCTTCTTCTTCTTCTTCCTCTTCCTCCTTCACATTCCTTCCTCCAATATTCTTCCCCCTCCTCAAATTTCCCATCATCATCTTTTTTTTTTCCTTCGTCCTCAATTTCTTATCTCATTTCACCTCTTATCACGCCTCCTCCTCCTCCTCCTCCTCCTCCTCCTCCTCCTCCTCCTCCTCCTCCTCCTTCCCTTCTTCTTTTGTCTTCTTGTGCCTCTCATCATCTGACTCACCTGTCGGCCCGTTACCTGAATACCAGACCCACACCTGTTCAATTAACTCGTGCCCAGATGAGAGGAAGGGATGGGGGAGAAGGGGAGGAGGAGAGAGTGGTGGTGTGTTAGGTAACTTCACAGACACACAGAGAGAGAGAGAGAGAGAGAGAGAGAGAGAGAGAGAGAGAGAGAGAGAGAGAGAGAGAGAGAGAGAGAGAGAGAGAGAGAGAGAGAGAGAGAGAGAGAGAGAGAGAGAGAGAGAGAGACTACTGGTAATAGAATATGGATGAGAGAATGAAGGTTATGATAAATATAAATAAATAGAAGAAATAGAGGAATATGCGATAAATTTGGAGACAGACAGAGAGAGAGAGAGAGAGAGAGAGAGAGAGAGAGAGAGAGAGAGAGAGAGAGAGAGAGAGAGAGAGAGAGAGACCAACAAACAACTCTCACAATATATATACAAACTCCCCCTAAAACTGCCTTCCAAAAAGAAAACGGAAAGAAATACACGATTTTTGGGATTACAGAGTCTGGGCCCTTGGGAGAGGCAGCCAATCTCCTGACGAAGGGAGAAGGAGAGGGAGAGGGAGAGGGAGAGAGGGAGAGTGATGGAGGAAGAGAGGGAGAGCAAAGAAATTGAAGGAGAAAAATGAGTTTGTGGCGTGTATAGGAATGAATGTTGATTACTGGCACACACACACACACGCACACACACACACACACACACACACACACACACACACACACACGTCTACATAATTTG
>NC_059276.1:10350275-10352775 GCF_017591435.1 Portunus trituberculatus
GAAACTTTAACATTATTCCTTTTTCTTTCTTTCTTTTCATTATTCCTCCTCATCTTCTTCTTCCCTCCTCCTCCTCCTCCTCCTCCTCCTCCTCCTCCTCCTCTATCTCCTCCTCCTCCTCCTCCTCGCTGTCATTGCCACTTACAGAAGATGAAGATAAAGAAAACGGGAGCTCAGAAGACAAAAAGAGAGAGAGAGAGAGAGAGAGAGAGAGAGAGAGAGAGAGAGAGAGAGAGAGGAAATTCTTATTAACACACCATTATTGACACAGTTTCAAAATCCTCATCCTAGAGAGAGAGAGAGAGAGAGAGAGAGAGAGAGAGAGAGAGAGAGAGAGAGAGAGAGAGAGAGGGTGTTAGCATGTCAAGAACTGTGTACAAACTCCAGTCATTTTGTTCCTTCTCGTCAGCACCGCCACGCCTTCACCCTGACAGGAAATGAGTAAATAAATTGAAGGTGAGATGACGAAGGTGTGTTTTCATTATACCGCGAAGAGAGAGAGAGAGAGAGAGAGAGAGAGAGAGAGAGAGAGAGAGAGAGAGAGAGTTATTCAGAACTCTAAAAATGTCAGATGCACAACAAAAGAACAAAAACAAAATATAAAGAGAAAGAGCCCGGCTGAAACTGACAGAGAGAGAGAGAGAGAGAGAGAGAGAGAGAGAGAGAGAGAGAGAGAGAGAGAGAGAGAGAGAGAAAACGTTCTTAACAGTATTTTCTCAATCAGTAATACAAAAACTTGCTAATACGTCACTAGAACCTTGAAAAAACACCCAGAGAGAGAGAGAGAGAGAGAGAGAGAGAGAGAGAGAGAGAGAGAGACATTCTTATGAGTATTTCCTCTATGAATAATACAAAAAATCTTACTAGAACCTTTGAAAAAACACCCTTAAAAATCTGTGCCACTTATTGAAAAAGCTTGTATTTTGAAACGCTTCTCTTCTCTCTCTCTCTCTCTCTCTCTCTCTCTCTCTCTCTCTCTCTCTGTGACTATTTTCGAAGGCCACAGAGATGACTAGGAAGGATACTAAGACCAGATTCTCTTCTTAATAGTACACAAATAATATTAATCTGTCACTAGAACCGTAAAATTAACCTTAAAAATTTGCGTACCTTAAATTAGAGCCTTTGGAAAGCAGTGAAGGTGTTAAGTGTTGCAGAATGACCCTCTCTCTCTCTCTCTCTCTCTCTCTCTCTCTCTCTCTCTCCACGAAACACGACGTACGAGATGCCACGGCTGATAGGAAGGAAGGAACCCGCAGGACCTCTCTCTCTCTCTCTCTCTCTCTCTACTCCTCCTGTTCCCGTCTCACCTCCACGCGTTCCTCCTTCTCCTCCTCCTCCTCCTCCTCCTTTTCTTGCACGCGTCGTCTTCTTTTTCATACCTCCCTTCTTGCTCTCCTCCTCCTCCTCCTCCTCCTCTACATTCTTGCACTGTCCTCCTCCTCCTCCTCCTCCTCCTCCTCCTGTATTAATAGCAACATTTCATAGCTTCTCCATATGTTCCTCCTCCTCCTCCTCCTTCTATATATGTGGAGGGAAGAAGGGAAGGAAGGAGGGAAGGAGGGAGGGAAGGAAGACTAGGATTTTCTTCTCGTGTCCCAGCTGTCCTTAATAACAGTCTATGTACGTGAGCCGCATTGTGTGTGTGTGTGTGTGTGTGTGTGTGTGTGTGTGTGTCCCGTCACCGCCCGCCGCCCTCCTGCTGTTGTTGTTGCTGAGTCTACACACACACACACACACACACACACACACACACACACACACACACACGCCAGGTGCACAATGCAAATCCCAGCCAATCTCGCGTTCTTGTACTGGAATGTTGGTAGTAGTGGTGGTGGTGGTGGTGGTGGTGGTGGTGGTGGTGAGTAGTAGTAGTAGTAGTTGTAGTGGTGGTGGTGGTTGTAGTAGCGGTTTTTGAAAAGTTGGTGTTATTAATGACAAAGTGGTTAAAGTAATGTTAGTTGTTGTTGTTGTTGTTGTTTTGTTTGTTGTCGTGGTGGTGGTGGTGGTGGTGGCGGTGGTGGTAGAAGTGGTGGTGAATGTGCATCTAACTCATTTTAATTAAGACACATGAACACCATCCATTGTCTCCCCACCTGGTGATGATGCGAGGGGCTTTCAATACCACCACCACCACCACCACCACCACCACCACCATCGTCATCACCACTCCTACTAACCTAACTTAACTACTATTGTCATCACCACTATCATCATCACCACCACCATCACCATCACCACCACCACCTGACCTAACCACTATTGTCATCACCACCACCATCATCACCACTGTCATCACCATCACCACATTAAATAATTTCCTCTCACCATTACTCATTGCATCATATTTCACAATTATCTCAACGCAATCACCATCACCACCATTTTACCTCATTGCATCACCATTCATCACCATCCCAGGACATCACCACCACCAATACCACCATTACCACACTATTTCAACAATCACCACCATCATTGCACCACTGTCACGTGT
>NC_059276.1:10370275-10375275 GCF_017591435.1 Portunus trituberculatus
TTTTCTATTTCCATACACACACACACACGTTAGAGTATTTATGAGTCATTGTTAGCACGGGAAAACAGACAGACACACAGACAGACACACAGACAGACAAGACGAGTTATAAATTAAGAACCGGATATATTAGTCAGGCTAGAGAGAGAGAGAGAGAGAGAGAGAGAGAGAGAGAGAGAGAGAGAAAGAGAGAGAGAGTACACACACCCACACACACAGTAACGGAACTTCACCAGTCTTATACAAGCTCTTAACACCTTCCCGGCTTATCTACCTGTGCCTCTCCTCTCGTCTCCCCTCGTGCACTCAATCCCACACGCAGCCTGCACTCAAAAACAACACCAGATACCTGAACCCTTTCCTCTCACCTTCTCCTCCAATTACCTGTCAAAACCACACCTGTGTTTTCTATTCATTACTTGATTAGGAGTAAAAAATGAGAAATGAACTTGCTAGCGAGGAAAAGTAGAAAAGAAGTAGCGAAAAAGTAGAGGGAAAGTAGCGGAAAAGTAACAAGGAGGAAAGGAAACGATAAGGAAATGAGAAATGAACTTGCTAGTGAAGAAAAATATGGAAAAAATAGCAGAAAGTAGAGGAAAAGTAGCGGAAATGAAACGGGAGAGTAGCGGAGAGGTAAGAAGGAGGAAAGGTAAATGATAAGATGAATAATGAGAATAAAGTAATAGAAATGAGGCAGAGAGAAGACAGCTTTACAAAATGATAATAATGAGGCAGAGAGGGAAGACAGCTTTACGAGGGTGACTTTTTACTGTCCAATCAAGGAGAAGCAAGTAGCAAGTTTTTCGCGAAGCACATCCGCCACCTTGGGTTCTGTTCACGCTGCTCCCTTTCCTGTTTACGTTACCTGCATGATGACTGAAGGGATTTTTGACATTTATTTCTTACTTACACTGCCTTAACTTTACAAAAATGGGGGGTGATGATAACTGAAGGGATGTTTGCCTTGTATTTCTATCTTACACCGTCTTAACTTCACAATGATAGAGGAGTGAAGATATTTTTTTTTAATGTCATGGCCTATAGCGTCTATAGGCATACATGAAGAGTATATATGGGAAGCGCTGATTTATAGTGGTACCCATATTAGGGCCCATATCACCACCCAAGCGCATGTTTACTTACAATCATAGAGAGTGATTGTAAATAAAGGGAATTTGGCCTGAATTTCTACCTTACAGTGTCTTAACTTTACAATGATAGGGAAAGGTAATAATGTAAGGGAACCAGCGCTTAAGTGGGCCTTTTTATAATATTTTGTTGCCCTTGGTTGGTTTCCCTCCAGCATAGAAAAACCTACAGTGTCTTAACTTCAAAATAAGAGGGAATGATGATAATTAAGTGGATTTTTGACTTGTATTTTAAACCTGGATTGTGTTAACTTGGTATTGATAAGAGTAATGGTGTTAGTTTGTCTTTAAAGCAACGTAACTAAGATATTCTAATTAATTCCTCTTTTACCTTTACATTTTCATTATTTTTTTTCGCCTTGATAAAGAATGCTCTTGGTAAAAGGTTGAAACGTGACCACAAATTTAATCTCCTTTTTAAATGTCACGTCGGCAAACTTGAAAGACTCTCCTCTACTCCTCCATTCCTCCACTTCTTTCTCCTCCTCCTCCTCCACCTCCTCCTCCTCCTCCTCCTCCTCCTCTCTACTCCCTTTCTCTCTCTGTTTCCTTCCTAGTCTCTGTGTTTCTTTCCTCCACTTCTTCACTCTCTTCTCTCTCCTCTCACCTCCTCCTTCTCTTCCTTAATCTTACTCTTCCTTCTTCTTCTTCCCTTCTTCTCTGTCATCTAATCTTTGTCTTCTTCCTTCTTTTCCCTTCCTTAACACACTCTCTCTCTTATTCCTCCTTCTCCTCCTCCTCCTCCTTCTCCTCCTTCCACGCCTGAGAAAACACCTCCATTCTTCGTCACCTTTACTTACACACACACACACACACACACACACACACACACACACACACACACACACACACACACACACACACACAGGAGGAGGAGGAGGAGGAGGAAGAAAAAGACTTTGACGAGAGAGGATGAGTGAGAAAAAATAAATACAACCCACAAATATGCAATTAAATCTCTCTCTCTCTCTCTCTCTCTCTCTCTCTCTCTCTCTCTCTCTCTCTCTCTCTCTCTCTCTCTATCTCAGGTCACGGTCTCAGCGTTAAGAGTAACTAATGATCAGTACGCGAGGAAAGAAAGTGAGGAATGTATCAGTTTCTCACGACTATGTCCTCTCTCTCTCTTTCTCTCTCTCTCTCTGGTTCCTTGTCTCCGAGCCATGCCATTACTGACAGAGAAGAGAGAAAGAGAGAGAGAGAGAGAGAGAGAGAGAGAGAGAGAGAGAGAGAGAGAGAGAGAGAGAGAGAGAGAGAGAGAGCACAGGAAGGCGACCAGTGTTACCAGGACAAACAATACGTGAGTCTGCCTAATGATGTGTGTGTGTGTGTGTGTGTGTGTGTGTGTGTGTGTGTGTGTGTGTGTGTGTGTGTGTGTGTGTGTGTGTGTTTGTGTGTGTGTCACTGTGTATGCAAATGACTCGCCTTGATTTTTTTCATATCCCATTAAAGCTGAACTCATTCTCTCTCTCTCTCTCTCTCTCTCTCTCTCTCTCTCTCTCTCTCTCTCTCTCTCTCTCACGCCTTCTCAAGTTCCTCAGCATATCACGTGACCCGTTGCCCTGCCTCACCTGACCCTAATAGGCGTGGGAGGTCAGAGTAGGTCAGAAAAAGAGAAGGAGGAAGAGGAGGAGGAGGAATACATAGGAATACATAGGAAAGATGAGTGACAGGAGGCCTTGCGACCTATAACGAGGTCAATCGTTTACTAAACTACATGTACAGAAGCTACATACTTAGTAGGAGGTAAGGATAGAACAGATGAAGCTCCTCCCCACCCACCACTCCCTCCGGCGTCACCCGGCAAGAAATAAGACGAAAAATACACCCCGATTGCTGAGAAGGACAATCGGGAAAATTTACACAGGAAAGATGGGAAAAAAGAGAGTACTAATGTAACTACTACTATCGCTACGTAAAAGAGATATCTAGCGTAACTACTGCTCTCGCTAACAAAAAGACATATCTAGCATAACTAATACTGCCGCTATAAAAAAAAGAAAAAAAAATATCGGAAACCATTTTCTTTATAAAACTTGTCTAATTTACTTTTGAACGTAGCTACCGTGTTAACTTGGACGACGGACGCTGGCAGCTTGTTCCAGTGTTCAACTAGTCTTACGTTAAAAAAGTTTCTTCGCAAATCAGTATTAAATCGCTGTCCTTTAAGCTTCAAGGAGGAGGAGAGGGGAGGAAGAAGAAGAAGAAGATGAAGAAGAACAACAACAACAACAACAACAACAACAACAACAACAACAAGAACGAGAAAAAGAAAAACAAGAAGAAGAAGAAGAAGAAAAAGAAGAAAAAGAAGATGAAGAAGAAGAAGATAAAGAAGAAGAAGAAGAAGAAAGAAGAAGAAATAGAGAGAAAGAGAGAGAGAGAGAGAGAGAGAGAGAGAGAGAGAGAGAGAGAGAGAGAGAGAGAGAGAGGACATTCTCAAATTTACACAAAACAACAAAACCATGACACATTCCATTCCTTTGTCCTTCCTCACCTCCACTTGACCTGACCTTCTGTGGACTTCCTGGTGACCTTTTGTTGACCTTCCCTCCCTCTGTGACCTTAGCTGACCTGGCTGGGGTTGGGGGTCGTTCACACAGTTTACGACCACCGTGGGAGGTCAAGTGTTTACTGTCCTCACTCCCTCACTTCCTTATTTTTGTTTTATTTTAGTCACCCTTGATCGTAGAAAATGGGGAGTCTTGGAGAAGGAAGAGGAGAGAATATATGATTGACAGATGAAGGGACACACACACACACACACACACACACACATTTTCAGTGTAATTTTTACACACAATAAACCATATATTATTATTATTATTATTATTATTATTATTATTATTATTACACACACACACACAATCTTTTCACTCCTCCACATTCCTCAAACTTTCCTCTACTTTCCCTCCACCATAAACCAACTCCATACCTCCAGTTTCCTCTACAATTTTCCTCCAGGTGAGTGGGGGTTAATTACAGGTGCAGGAGAGGTGAGAGTAGCGCACCTGTTGTCTGATTACACCTCACCTGTGCCTCCCTTAATCTTATCATCTGTCTCTCTCTCCCTCTCTCTCGCTCTTCTCTCCCTCTAGAAAACAAAGGTAAGGCTTAAAGAAAACAGGTAAGGTAATTAAAGAGGCTTCCAACAGGTAATTCACGGCAATAACAGGTAAGGCCACACTTAATTAGGTTATACGTGAATTTATTATATTTTCCTGTGTTTGGGTAGGTTTTGGTGTGCTGGTGGTGGTGGTGGTGGTGGTGGTGGTGTGTGTGTGTGTGTGTGTGTGTGTGTGTGTGTGTGTGTGTGTGTGTGTGTTTAAGAAGATAATGTTACTAGAAAGAAAGTGCTGTTGCTATTACTACTCCTACTACTACTACTACTACTACTACTACTACTACTACAATAACAACAACCACCACTACTACTATTACAACTACTCCTACTACTACTACAACAATAACTACTACCATTACTACTACGACTACTACATTACTACTACTACTGCAACAACTACTCCTAATACTACCAGAACAACAATAACAACAACAAATACTACTACTACTACTACTACTACTACTACTACTACTACTACTACTACTACTACTACTACTACTACTACTAGCGTGCGGCGTGTCAGCTCAGTACATCACGCAGCAGAGAGTAATAACAGGTCGTTTGTCTGGTCAGGGTCGTGTTAGTAATTAAGCAACACTGGAAGTACACGTGAAAGGAGGAGGAGGAGGAGGAGGAGGAGGAGGAGGAGGAGGAGGAGGAGGAGGAGGGGGTTATAGGTAATGGTGAAAGTGTTGTACTACTACTACATATGTACGCCACACACACTCACA
>NC_059276.1:10377775-10400275 GCF_017591435.1 Portunus trituberculatus
GTATAATTTCCTGAGACAATGAAATGAGTGGGAGAGGGAGAGGGAGAGGGAGAGAGGGAGAGAGGGAGAGTAAAGTGGGATGTAGGAGGTATCTGTGTTTTCCCACGAATGGGCAGCGCCTGGAGGAGGAGGAGGAGGAGGAGGAGGAGGAAAGGAAGGAAAGAACAAGACTGGAGGAGGAGGAGGAGAGAAATGGAAGAGAAGATGACATGTGATGCTTAAAGAAGGAAGAGGAATAGAAAGAAGAGGAAGAAGAAGAAGAGGAAGAGGAGGAAGAGGAGGAGGAGGAGGAGGAAAGATGAAATAGATGATAATTGGAGAGAAAATGAAGGATGTGTGTGTGTGTGTGTGTGTGTGTGTGTGTGTGTGTACAGGAAACATCTCCACCGTCCACCACTTGGGATAATGTCCTTAATGGTTCCTAGGATCCTTCTCAAGGGAGTCCTGGGCATCCTACTGACACCTTGACAACCTGGCCACCTCACTACCTGGCCGCTTGATTACCTGGCTATCTGTGCCGCCACCTGTTACCACCACCATCACCACCACCACCACCACCACCACCACCACTACCATCACGTCTACTCTCATAAGTCTGTCTACCTTAAAATGGCTCCTGGATTTCAAATATATTGCAGCTTATTGATAAAGTACTTGATTTATGCGACTAATACTTGTTTTCTGTTGATTAATGCACTTATTACAAAGGTAGCTCACAGTTTCCCTCAAGATCTGACAACTAGACACTCTTATAAGTCTGTCTACACTAAAATGTCTCCTGGATTTCAAATATATTGTAGCTTATTGATAAAGTACTTGATTTACGTGGCTAATACTTAATTTCTGTTGATCAATGCACTTATTACAAGGATAGTTCAGTGTTTTCCTCAAGATCTGACAACTAGACATTCCTGGGACACCATTCTAATTGAGATTCAAGAGCCACTTTACAGTAGACAGACGATAATGCCTTTAAAACTACCACTATCATTACTCTCTTCTTCACCACCATCACCATCATTACTCTCATCTTCACCACCATCACTATCATTACTCTCATCTTCACCATCACCATCATTATTCTCATCTTCATCATCACCATCATTACTCATCTTTATCTCATTTTCACCACTATCACTATCATTATTCTCATCTTCACCACCATCACTGTCTTCATTTCACTCTTTTCTCCCTCACTATCTTCATTTTTCCTCGCTTTATCACAAATTTTCCTTTCTTTTCTTCTGATTTCAATTTCCCTTAAAACTTTTCCCATTAAAACACTTCTATTCAATTACTTTTCTGGCTCACCTATCCTTTTTCCTCTTCCTCCTCCTCCTCCTCCTCCTCCTCCTCCTCCTCCTCCTCCTCCTCCTCCTCCATTTTCAAGGACAGCAATTTCCCATCAATTCTTCCTATACTATTTCCCGTGACTTTGGAAACCAGAAGGAGATGGGAAAGAATTGGACGAGAGAGAGAGAGAGAGAGAGAGAGAGAGAGAGAGAGAGAGAGAGAGAGAGAGAGAGAGAGAGAGAGAGAGAGAGAGAGAGAGAGAGAGAGAGAGATTAGATGGGAGAAGAGGAAGGAAGAGATGAAAGGAAGGAAAGGAGGAGACTGTTAATAAAGATGGAAAGGTGTGGAAGGAAGAAGGAAGAGAAAAAAAGTTAGGAAGAAAGAAAATTAATAAATAAAAGAGGAAAAAGACTGGAATGGGAGGAATTAGGAGAAAATGATAATAGAAACGAAGGAAAAGAAGAAGAAAACAGTTGATGGAAAGGGAATAAGGAAAAAGAAGAGAGAAATGGAAGAAATAGAGTAAGAAAATAAAAAAACGAGTATAATAAATAAGGGAAAGAGTGAAAAGGTAGAGAGAATCAGAAAAAGGACAAATTGAAAGAATAAAGAAAAAAGAAAGAAAGGATTAAAATAGTAACAGGAGGGAGGGAGGGAAGGAGGGAAGGAAAGGGGGAGGAGTAACAGGCGTGGGAAGAAGGAGGGCGAGAAAGAGAAGGGCGTGGAAGGAAGAGGAAGAGGAAGAGGATATGGAGTAAGTGGGTGCGAGAGATAACAGTTGGAATATTCAACGCATGTTTCCTCTACACACACACACACACACACACACACACACACACACACACACACACACACACACACACAGGAAGCGCCATATCGTTAGGTTAGGGAATAAAGTTGGTTAATATCTCACAAATTGATGATAAATAGACATGCCATACTCTCTCTCTCTCTCTCTCTCTCTCTCTCTCTCTCTCTCTCTCTCTCTCTCTTTACGTAATTGAAGATGGTGAAGAAGCAGAAGAAAAAGAAGACACAACAACAACAACAACAACAACAACAACAATAAGGATAGAGAAAAGCAAATTTAAGATGAGAATAGAAAAAAAAAGTACAAGAAAGAAGAAGAAAGAAGAGGAACAGGAAGAAGAAGAAGAAGAAGAAGAAGAAGAAGAAGAAGAGAAGAAGAAGAACAACAACAACAACAACAACAACAAGAGAGAGAGAAAAAAAAAACTTTAAGACGAAAATAGAAAAAAAGGTAGAAGAAAGAAGAAGAAGAAGAAGAAGAAGAAGAAGAAGAAGAAGAAGAAGAAGGAGGAGGAGGAGGAGGAGGAGGAGGAGGAGGAGGAGGAGAAGCGCAACCAATGGGGGCAGTGGAGCATAACCCGACACAGGCCTTCCACAGCAGGAGTTCCTAAGGGGCTGTGAACGCCGCTTGGACCTTTGCTGATTGTAAGGCAGCGCTGGTGGTGGTGGTGGTGGTGGTGGTGGAAGAGAAAAGTGTGATGGGACGGTGGAAACAACAGGACAGTGAGTCATGTGAGGGAGGCGAGGCATGACGCTAAACATTTCTGAAGGAGGCGATGGGGGAGGTGAAGGAGAAGGTGGTGGTGGTGGTGGTGGTGGTGGTGGTGAAGATTTTGTGGGGAAGGAAAGAAGGATTGAACGAGAGAAGGAAAGGATGAAGGAAGATGGAGAAGAATGAAGGAACGGGATAAAGAAAGCAAGAAAAGGAAAAGTAAGGAAGAAATGAAGAAATGAGAAGACAAAAGGAAAAAAAACAGAAAGAAGATAGAAATAAAGATGAAAGAAAGAAAATAATGCAATGAAGAAAGAAGGAATAAGAAAAACTGAAAACAAAATAAACTAACTAGTGAATCAAAGAAGAAAAACGAAAAAAAAAAGAAAACACAAAGAAAATTGATGAAAGAAAATAGAAAAGAAGAAGAGAAAGAAGAGAAGAGAGAGAGAGACAGAGATAATTAGACACTCAAGAACAACAAAAATAAAAAAAAGAATGATGAAAATAAATAGAGAGAAACAAAAGATAAAGATGAAAGGGATAGAAGAGAGGGAGAGAAGAGAGGGAGAGGAGCAGGGAGAGAAGGAGGGAGAGGAGACTGATGAGAGTAAATGAGGAGAAAAAAGAGAAAATAAAAGAAGGAACATGACGTGGATTAGAGGAGGAGGAGGAGGAGGAGGAGGAGGAGGAGGAGGAGGAGGAGGAGGAGGAGGAGAAGAAGGAGGAGGAGGAGGAGGAGGAGAATTTTTGTGAGCTTTTACTTTTCTTCACACACACACACACACACACACACACACACACACACACACACACACACACACACACACAGGCGGTCGCGGTTAAACAGGCAAACAGACAGACAGACAGACACGATAGGTAAATATGGCATGAAGACAGATGTGTGTGTGTGTGTGTGTGTGTGTGTGTGTGTGTGTGTGAAGGAAAATTAAAGTTGGCTCTTTTTTATCTTTATTTTCATTTTGTTCCCTTTTCCTTTTCTTTTCCTCTTTTCCTTACTTCTGAAATGCAAGGCCAGATAATTTCCTCTCCATTTCCCTATTATTTCCTTTTTTTCCTCCCGCTGACAGTTGGGAAATATATCGAAGACTCTCTCTCTCTCTCTCTCTCTCTCTCTCTCTCTCTCTCTCTGGTAAATACAGAAAATAAATAAATAATACACCTGAAAAATCAAAATAAAAACACCAAACAATAAAAAAAAACGAAACAAATAATGAAACGTGACTTTTCTTTCTGTTTCAATATTCTTTCGCTCATTAACTTATTGTATCGTCATTTTCCTCTAATTTTCCCTCCCTTTCCCTCCCCAGGTGAGTCCGTGCACAGGTATTTCCCGAAGGACAAAGGAACCGTGAAGGATTGAGTGACTTTTGGCGATAAGGAATGGACTGGAGGGAGGAAGGAGAGACGCAACACAAGGGAACACAAAGGAAGATCCAGCAGCAGCAACTCTTTTGGCCCTTTCAGTGGTATCTTATGTTCGTATTCTCAAACACTCCTGCGCTTCACCTCCACTATTTCAAAAGGCTTTATTTACATGTACATGAATCTTTAAAGGTGTTATTACGATTCTAGAGGCAGTGACAAGATTTCTACATTATTAACTGTGAAACACTCTTGAATAACCCGCTATTCATCTCTGTGGCCTTATAAAACAACAGTGGTGAGAGAGAAGAACGTTTTTAAGTATGTTTTTAAGGTTTTGAAGGCAGAGTGATAAGATTTCTACATTATTAACTGGGAAAACGCTCTTGAAAACCCCGCTAATCATCTCTGTGGCCTTGAAAATTAGTCGTGGTGAGAGACAACAGCGTTTCTAAACAAGTTTTTAAGGTTCTACAAACAGAATGACAAGATTTCTACATTATTAATTGGAGATACACTCTTGAAAATCCCGCTAATCATCTTTATGGCCTTGAAAAATAGTTTTTGAATTCGGACCATGAAGAAGAAAAAAAGAAGGAAGAAAGAAGAAATGAAGGAAATAGAGTAAATATATAGATGGGGATGATAAATAGGGAGGTAAGATATGATAGGAAGAGAGAAGGAGGAAAAAGAAGGAAAGAAGGAAGAAATTAAAGAAAGTAGAATAAAGTTAAGGTAAGGAGAGAAGGAAAGAAATGAAGCAAACGAAGAAAAAAAAAGGAAGAAAACTAGAATAAAGATACAAAGAACACAAGAAAGACCAAACCAGCAACAACAAAAAAGAAAGAATATATAAAAACAATATGAAGGAAGGGAAAAAGAAAAAAGAAAAAAAAACAAGAGAATACTAATTACTGCTATCTCTCCTTCAATTTACCTTCCATTACATTAAAAAGTAAACATGAAGAGGAGAATGACAGAAAAAAAATAATAAATAGGAAAAGGATGACAATGGCAACAGTAGGAGGAGGAGGAGGAGGAGGAGGAAATACTAGTGTGTCATGCAAAAGTTTCCGTAATTGTAAGGTTTTCTGAGTTCCTCTCCCACGCCTCCTCCTCCTCCTCCTCCTCCTCCTCCTCCTCCTCCTCCTCCTCTATGATTGCTATCGTGTCCATATTTTCTGATAAAGGTAGTGGCCATGAGGAGTTACGACCACTTCTCTTGTTGTCTCAGTCGTAGTAGTAGTAGTAGTAGTAGTAGTAGTAGTGGTAGTAGTAGTAGTAGTATTGGTAGGTGGTGGTGGTGGTGGTGGTGGTAGTAGTAGTAGTAGTAGTGGTGGTACTGGTAGTGGTAGTAGTAGTAGTAGTAGTAGTAGTAGTAGTAGTAGTAGTAGTAGTAGTATAAAGAAAATCACAGTATAAAAAACACAACAACAACAACAACAACAACAACAACAACAACAACAACAACAACAAGGTCGCTTTTATCATCCCCTCTCTTCTTTTCCTAACTTTCCCACCCTCCTCCCTTCCTCCCTTTATTCCTCCTCCCTTCCTCCTTTTATTCCTCCTCCCTTTCTTACACGCTCCCTTCAACTCTTCCATTCCCTCTATTATCATCACTTCAACTTCTTACCTCTCTCTCTCTCTTAGTGGGAACAATGATAAGCAAAACAGGGCCTTGTTCTCGTAGTGTATAGAGGTCATGGTCTTATACGCGTCATTAACTTGTGAGAGAATGATTATTATTATTATTATTATTATTATTATTATTATTATTATTATTATTATTATTATTATTATTATTATTATTATTGTTGTTATTGTTGTTGTTACAGAGAGAGAGAGAGAGAGAGAGAGATTATACGCATATCACTTCATAGATAAGAAACAGAGAAAGCAAATATAAGTAGAGGAAGAAAATAGATGAAGAAAATGAAGAAAAGGAGAAAACTATAAAAATTTCACTTGGAGAAAGACAAAAAGTAGAGAAAACAGAACAAAACAAAGAAAAAGAAAAAAATGAAAAAAAACATCAATAAAACACGAAACAAAAAGAAAAATAAGGAAAACACAACAAAAATAAAATTGAAAGAGAAAGAGAAAGAAAACAAGAAATAAAACATGAAAGAAAGGAAAATAAGAAAAAAAGAAATAAAACATTATATTACTCAGAAAAAAATTAATATAAGTGAAATAACGACCATAGAAACACTGGAAGCTTAGTTGATCCTATTTAATATAAGAGGGCGCCTTAATCCCACTCCGGAAGGAATAAAGGGAATCCAGTACTACTAAGAGGAGGATCGTGTCAAGGAAGGAGATTGGGGGCGTGAGTAAAGGGGAGGAGGAAGAGGAGGAGGAAGGAGAGAAGATCCCATTCTTCCTTGCCACGCTTCCTCCCGCACGCAAGGGATTTGTGACTTGATCCTGTATGTGTGTGTGTGTGTGTGTGTGTGTGTGTGTGTGTGTGTGTGTGTGTGTGTGTGTGTGTGTGTGTGTGTGTTTGCAGTATAAATGGTGGAACAGAAAGAAGAAAAGAAGAGAAGAAGGAAAGAGAAGAAAAATTAGAAGAAGAAAAAGAAAAAGAAGAAGAAGAAGGAGGAGGAGGAGGAGGAGGAGGAAGAGGAGGAGGAGGAGGAGGAGGAGGAGGAGGAGGAGGAAGAAAATTAAGTAGAAGAGTAGGAGGAGGAAAATAAAAAGCAACAATGATGAAAAATAGAAAATAAAATAAAGAAAACGAAACAAATCTCTCTCTCTCTCTCTCTCTCTAATCCCCCTCGCGTGCCGGGTTGCACTTCGTTAAATCCCCAGAACCGAAAATGAATACTTCCGCACAGAGAGAGAGAGAGAGAGAGAGAGAGAGAGAGAGAGAGAGAGAGAGAGAGAGAGAGAGAGAGAGAGAGAGAGAGAGAGAGCAACAAAGGGACAAAAAACTTCTCCTGAGAATACTTGAAGCAAAAGGAAAGTAATTGGATGACTTTTCAACATATTCAAGTCCTCCTCCTCCTCCTCCTCCTCCTCCTCCTCCTCCTCCTCCTCCCTATACAGTGGAGGAGGATATGTTGGAAGAGCTGATGGAAAAAGGGGAGCCGATAAAGGAAGGAGAAAAACACTAAAGAGGAGGAGGAGGAGGAGGAGGAGGAGGAGGAGGAGGAGTAGGAGGAAGAGGGGGAGGAGGAGGACAACCACGACGACGACTAATAGTGTGTGTGTGTGTGTGTTTGTGTGTGTGTGTGTGTGTGTGTGTGTGTGTGTGTGATTCACCTCGGTCGTTTGCTGGTTACCCAGCCAGTCTTCCCCATTACGGAGCGAGCTCAGAGCTCATAGACCGATCTTCGGGTAGGACAGACCACAACACACTCCACACACCGGGAAAGCGAGGCCACAACCCCTCGAGTTACATCCCGTACCTATTTACTGCTAGGTGAACACACCCCACACATTAAGAGGTTTGCCCATTTGCCTCGCCGCTTACCGGGATTCGAACCTGGCCCTCTCGATTGTGAGTCGAGCGTGCTAACCACTACACTACGCGGTGTGTGTGTGTGTGTGTGTGTGTGTGTGTGTGTGTGTGTGTGTGTGTGTAAACAAAAGAGAGAGAGAGAGAGAGAGAGAGAGAGAGAGAGAGAGAGAGAGAGAGAAGCCACCAGTTCCCTCCACAACATTCCTCACATTCTACCCTTTCCTCCTCCTCCTCCTCGTCCTCCTCCTCGTCCTCCTCCTCGTCCTCCTCCTCCTCCTCTGTCATTCTCCCTCCAACCCTTTGACAGCGCCGGCGTGGAATGGAGAGACGGATGGAGGGTGGGAGAGGAGAGAAGAAAGGGAAGGAAAGAAAGAGGAGAGGGAGAGAAAGAGGGAAAAATGGAGATAGGATGCTGAGAACTGGGAAGGAAATATCACGTGTATGTCTGTCTGTCTGTATGTATGTATGTATGTAAGTAATATGCATAGAGACATACATACATAGAGACAGACAGAGAGATTAATTTATCCCTACAAAGTCATTATATTTTCATTCGTTTATATATTTTTTTCTCTTTTCTTGATTTTTCTTATTTTTTGTGATCTCTATTAGTTTTATTATTGATTTTCTTTGTTATTTACTATTGTTACCTTACCCAAATACTTTATATTAGAAAAGATTATGTATTTTCCTTGAATTTATCCCCTCAGTACTGGGACACATTTTTACCTTGTGATTTGTGTACGAAACCGTTTTACTAACATTATGAAGATTAATGGCCACACTCTTCACTATTTGAATCCCTATATGTGTTTCCGAAGCTGCATAGAATCACCAGATATTATGCAGAATATGGAAACACGTCTTGGTTTTAAAGGGATTAATTTGAATTGAACGCATTTCTTATCAATTCATCTGTTATCTCTCATCTACCTTGCTATCATCTAAATCTTACCTGGCGCTCACCTGATCCCCGTGGAACCCGCCCTCCTTATCAACAATCTTTCTTTCCTTAAGCCTTCACCACACTCTTCATCTATTATAGTTCCTCCTTTAATCATATTTCTATCAATTTGGCTTATTCATTTAACTCTGCTGTATTATTTCAGTAAGTGCAACAGTCTAACTCCAATGACATGTTTTCCTATTTATTCTGTTTACTATCTGGTGATTTCATACAGCTTCAGAAACTTATGTAGGATTAAAATAGTTAAGACTGGCTATTAAACTTCTGACCTCCATAGACCCTTCCTAATGTCAGTAAAATCGTCTAACAACACCCAAAACTCATAGTAAAAATGCATTCCATTACTTCACCACACTTATTCGCCTCACTAACTCAAACTTCCTCTCTAACATGTCAAGTACGAACATCAACAACAACAAAACACATATAAATAACATCAACAACAAAAAAACACAAATAAAAACAAAAACACATACATATAACAAAAACACATATAAGTAACATCAACAACAACAAAAACACACATAAATAACATCAACAACAAAAGAGAAAAGCCTGTTTTAACTCATTTCCATAGGTGTTTACTCACGATCTCGTTACCTGCGCCTCTTATCAGCCTATCAGACTATCACCTTAATGTATTCCAGGTTAAGTTCACCTTGGCTTCACCTGACCTGCGTGGAACCTGCCCGGCCTCTTCCTGGGTCCCTTCCTGCCCTTCCTACCTGCCCTTCCCTCGTGGATCTTATCAGGCGCCCTCACGCAGGCAAGGGTGCAGGGGAGGGTATGTAGAGGAGCCCTACGTCTGTACCTGGGTGTGTTTATACCTGCACATGTCCAGGTGTGGGAAAGCCCTGAGGAAAGTGGTGGGTCTTGACTTTTTGACTTTACTGCTTGTGAATTAAATGTAGTGTGTGTGAGAACAATGCACACACACACACTCTCTCTCTCTCTCTCTCTCTCTCTCTCTCTCTCTCTCTCTCTCTCTTTCTGTGTGTGTGTGTGTGTGTGTGTGTGTGTGTGTGTGTGTGTGTGTGTGTGTGTGTCATAGGGTCAACACGGGAACATGAAGAGGTGAGAGGTTAACAGGAAGAAGGCCAAGAAGCAACAAGAGCCGAGGCTTCCCCGCTGGGCACACACCTGCAGGCTCGACAGGTTTGCATAGGTAATGACCACCTGGGCGCCTCACCTAGACTAATGAGGACAGGTGAGGGGGCTGACGCGGGCTGAGAGGCGGAAAGGGAATCAATATTTTCTTTTTTACAGCATAATGACAAAGTTAAAAACGTGAACTTTGAACCCACACGTGCTTACATTACTTATCGCCTCTTTCTCTCCCTCTCTCTTTTACTCTCAATTCTATTCTACCTATTCTTTTTCTACTCCTTTTGGCTTTTTTATTCTATTCTTTACCTTCTAATACTTTCTTGCTCTCTTCTGCGAACCCACACTTGCCTACTTTACTTACTGCCTATTTCTCTCTTTCTATTCTTTATTCTATTCTATCTATTCCTTTCTACTCCTTCCTCTGACTTTCTTTTTTTTACTCCTTACTCTCTAATACTTTTCTTACTCTCTTCTGCCTTTGACTCTTTCTTACTCTTCTGTATTTCCTTTTTCTCCTACTTTTCTATCTGTCTTTTCACTGCCTAACGTAACTTAAATCCGACTTTCTTCTACTTATTACTCTATAATATTTTCCTACTCTCTTCTGCCTTTAACTTCTTCCTACTCCTCCGTATTTCCTTTTTCTTCTATTTTCTATCACTATCTGTCTTTTCACTGCCTAATGTAACTTAAATCCGACTTTCTTCTACTTCTTACTCTATAATTCTTTCCTACTCTCTTCTGCTTTTAACTTCTTCCTACTATTCCGTATTTCCTTTTTTATCTCCTATTTCTGTATGTCTTTTCGATGCCTAGCTTAACTTAACCAAACTAAGCTGGTACTCAGAAATTTTTGTTATAAACACTGCGACATTCACTCTTCACCGTAATAAATGCAGTTGTTTTCCGTCATTCTTTCTCTGTGTAACGTTATCATTATCTCTAACCTTCAACCTCGCACTCATTAACCCAGCAATTCTTAGCCTCATTTATCTATCCGTCTGTTGCTTCCACTCTTCTCTTTTCCCTGCTTGCTGCCTCGCCCACCCATCACTCCCCCACGCCCCAAAGTCCGCCACGCCCTCGCCTCGTCCCCCACCCGCTAATGGAGTGTTTGGCGAGGCAAGGACAGGCTTGGCAAAAACACATATCCTGTTTTTTTTTTTTTTTTTTGTAAATTGTTTGACTTCCTTTTGTATTTTGCTCTAAGTTGTGATGCTGTGATTCAACTCTCTCTCTCTCTCTCTCTCTCTTGGGTGGTTACTGAGAGAGAGAGAGAGAGAGAGAGAGAGAGAGAGAGAGAGAGAGAGAGAGAGAGAGAGAGAGAGTATTAAGTTAAGAGAGAGAAACAAAAGAATTAAACATGCCCAACTTTTTTTATCACGTCATTCCACCTCAAGGAAAAAGAAAACGAGGAAGGAGGTTGTTTTTTTTAACGCCTAACTAAATGAGATTAATTCGCAGCTTCCGATCTCCCACTTAGCGCCTTTAATTGCACGTCAGATGAGCCCTCCCTTCCTGCCGCCTTGCTCCAGCTCTCACCTGCAAGACACCATCACCTGCGCTCCTCCCGTACCTTTCTCCTTTACCTGCCGTGTATGGAGTGGAATACATATTGGAAATTGCATTGATAAGGTAGCGAAGGGTAAGGTGAGGGAAGGGAGAAGGGGTTGGGAGTGCAGTGGTGATGAAAAGGAGGATAAGGAAATGAAGGGAAAGGAATAGCAAAGTAGAAGGAAGAAAAGGTAAGGAATGAAAGTGAAAGGGAATAAGAGTGAAAAAGGAGAAAAGCAGAAAAAAATAGAAAAGACATGACAGTATTTGAAATGAAATGGAATGAGATGAGAAGGAAAGAAAGGAAGAAAAGAGAAAAAAGAGAGAAGCGAGAGAAAGAAAAGAATAATATCTAAAATAAAACAAGAAATTAATAAGTAAACACATGAGTAAAGGAGAAGAAGAAGAAGAAGAAGAAGAAGAAAAAAGAAGATGAGGAAGAAACAAAGGAAAAAGAAGAAGAACAAGAACAAGAACAAAAAACAAGACGAACAAAAAGAAGGAAAAAAGAGAAAATGAACAAGAAGAAACAAAAGAAGAAGAAAATTAACAACAACAACAACAACAACAACAACAACAACAACAATACACACACGGAAAGAGTAGAAGGTCTCAAAATAATAACAATAATCGTCGCTTTTTCATACTACCTCAAATTACTCACGCAAAAAAAAGAAAAAAACTCGTGATTAATCTTGAACATGCAAAGCGCGACTCCAGAAAGGCAGACAGCGGCGAGAGAAAGAAGTTAATGACTAAACGAGGCAATTTGGTCGTTAATGTGAGGGAGAGGGAGAGGGAGAGGGAGAGGGAGAGGAGAGGGAGAGGGAGGGAGAGGGAGGGAAAAAGAGAGAGAGAGAGAGAGAGAGTGAAAGGAGAAGAAAAAAGAGAAGAGTGGGAAGGAGAAGGAGAAAGAGAGAGATAGATACATTTTTTTCATTGTTTCTTTACCTTCTCTTCTCTTCTTTCGTCTCACTCTTCCTCTCTTCTCTCCTTTTCATCTCCTTCTTTCAATCTCCTGTCTTCCGTCCTTCCCTTCCTCTCTCCTTCCATCCTTCCTTCCTTCTCCTCTTCCTTCTTTACGACCTTCATTTTCATTTACACCTAACATTACCATCATCTCCTTCTCCTCCTCTTCCTCCTCCTCCTCCTCCTCCTCCTCCTCCTCCTCCTCCTCCTCCTCCTCCTCCTCCTCCAAAGGTCATGCTCTGTCCCCAGCTCCTCGCGTGCCCACTTGACACTGTGACCTCCACCCCTGTACCCAACTGTGACCTTTGACCTCTGACCCGGCAACAAACCACAAAGATGCGCCTTGACCACAAATTTAGAGAGAGAGAGAGAGAGAGAGAGAGAGAGAGAGAGAGAGAGAGAGAGAGAGAGAGAGAAATTATAAAAACTATTAGATATTACAAAAAAGGAGTTATTTTCTTTACCATCTCTTTTCACTAATTAACCTCAACAAATGACAAAACAATCCCAAAGAAAGAAAAAAAAAGACAAATAATCAAAAACAATGACAATAATGAAAATAACAAGATAAAAATCAAAACACCAACATTTTATTCTTATTTTTATCATAGCATCATTTTCTTATCACAAATACAGGTAATTTTCCGGTGTTACCTGGCTGAGTGACCAATTAACCTGCTTCTCCCTCTCCCTCTCCCTCTCTCTCTCTCTCTCTCTCTCTCTCTCTCTCACCTGAACATCAACTGCATCGCGAGACACTCAGGTAATAAGGCAATTAGTAAACAGAGACAGGTAGGTCGTGTGTGTGTGTGTGTGTGTGTGTGTGTGTGTGTGTGTGTGTGTGTGTGTGTGTGTGTGTGTGTGTGTATGTGTGTGTGTAGACGTATTAGTGTTCAGCATCCTTTGTTTCCTATGTAAAAATTTTAATAACAACAAAAACAACAATAATAATAGTAATGATGATGATGATAATAATAATAATAATAATAATAATAATAATAATAATAATAATAATAATAATAATAATAATAATAATAACAATAATAAGGAAAAGTGAGAGGGATTCGAACAGGGGATTCTTGAAAGGCAGACAAGAGCGCTCTCAACAACAATGGCCCTTATCTAACACAAAGAACAAAGCACTGATAACACACACACACAGACACACACACACACACACACACACACACACACTCTCTCTCTCTCTCTCTCTCTCTCTCTCTCTCTCTCTCCCTTATCACACGTATCAACAAACGCCAAGATACAAAACGACTCATTTCCTGATAGCAATTCTTCCAACACGAGTCTGATCATAGAAAACGGATAAAAAGAGCATTAAAGGACAGACTAATGTATTTTGAAGGGGAGGGCATCATAGTGCTATACTGGGAGGGATGTAAGGGTGATATTTCTGGTTTTTATATAAGTATTGACGGTTTTATGGGCTGTGTTTTGTTGTGTATGTGTTTTTTTATTTGATATCTGCTTCTCACGTGATTCCTGCGTTAGAGAGAGAGAGAGAGAGAGAGAGAGAGAGAGAGAGAGAGAGAGAGAGAGAGAGAGAGAGAGAGAGAGAGAGGGTAAAAATAATAGTCTCTGGTCTTTTTCTTCATTATAGAAAACGTGTATTTCTTTCAGTTAAGTGGGCAACTAAAGCAAAAAATATACTACCTTCATTTTGATTTAATTTTCTCTTTCTATCTTCTTTTCATCCTTTTTTTCTTAACTACTACTACTACTACTACTACTACTACTACTACTACTACTACTACTACTACTACTGAGAAAGATTATACAGTAGCAAATATTAGAAGACTGTACACCCTCTAATATTTACATAGTGTAGTGTACTCTCCTATCAGTCACGTACATGAACTGAGAATAAAGACAAGGGTGTGTTCAAAGCGTCATAGTGAAGATCAGCCTTTAGTAACTGGTGGAGATACGGTATTGATGCTGTTAAGATTCCATAGTGAGGAAGTACAAGGATTAGTGTGGTTGTAGAGAGCGTGTTGTGTGTTAGTTTCTGGTCAAACACAGCGCTGGAAGGAACGAGATGTGTTTTTCCTTCTGACGCTGTGAGAAAAAAGGAAAAGGAGAAACAGGAAGAAGAAAAGAAGTGTGGATAAATTAAAGAGAGGAAGTGAGAGGACAAAGAAGAACAAGATTTAGCAATACAAGCTCAAATCAAGAAAAAGAAGAAAAGACGAAGTTTTATAGACACAGAAAGACAAAGGGATAATCATCAACAACAACAGCACCCCCACCATCACCATCACCACCACCACCAACAACAACAACAACAACAACAACAACAACAGTCACACAAACTCACAGCCAGACCATGTTCATCAAAATTAAAGGCACCAAACACGAGCCACAACAGAAAGTGAAGAGGAAACTGCACCACCAGCGGCGACAGAAGAAAGGCACTCGAAAGACTCTCCAATTTCCAAACCAGCACTACGACACGCCACGCCCGAAGAGCCACGGAATCTGCGCCCTTGTGGCCTCCCGCAGAAAGGCGCCCTGGGAAGTTGAGGTTTCCAAGAGGAAGAGTGGCGGGAACTAGTCGCTTTTGAGATCTCCGAAGCAAGACGATTAGAGAACACTGACTCTACGAAACCAAATGACCTTCTCCAGCAAATGATTGACACGTATAGGAAGAGCAAGGCAGAGCACTCCAACGATTCACAATGTACCGAGTCAGTTTTCAAGGAGATCTTAGAGGACAAGAAAGAAGGAAAGGACCTGTCTTTTATGTTCGCCAGCAGGTCATTCCCGGGACCTCTGCAGTGTAGTAATGACATGTGTAGGAGGAAGCACCCTGAGGCCTTCCTGTCTGACGCCGGTAAGGTCTGCAAGCACTGCGGTGGTCGAGATTTCAAAGTGGGGAAGCAAGCTAACAGTCAAGACAAAGGGTCCAGCTACTCTTACTCCGACCTTAGCTTCCTTGACCGCTATTACTTCAAAGGAGAGAAAGGAAGTAGTGAAGACAAAGGGTATAGCTTCTCTGAGCCTAACACTCCTCCTCTAGCCAGCTTCTCCCAGTCAAGTGATAAAGGGGCCAGTGAAGACAAATGTTCCAGCGCCTCCGTTTCAAACCCTTGCTTTCCTGACCATTATTACTTCAAAGGAGAGAAAGGAAGTAGTGAAGACGATGGGTATAGCCTCTCTGAGCCTAACACTCCTCCTCTAGACAGTTTATTCCAGTCAAGTGATAAAGGGGACAGTGAAGACAAAAGTTCCATCGCCTCTCTTTCAAACCCTTGCTTTCCTGACCACTATTTGCAAGGCGAGGAAGGTTTACATGTTGACAAAGGAGTACCTAAGCACGGAGTCTTCCCACAGCGACTGACAACTGCGGAATACATGTCAAGGGTACAAGAAGTGCAGAGAGGCGAGAAGGTGTTGACGATGGAAGAGTATTTCACTAAGTATGGGAAGCAATGAAGTGGTGGAGTGAAGTGGTGAGGTGGTGATGGTCAGAAGTGAAGTGAAGTGGAGTGGTTAAGGTCGAAAGTGAAGTGAAGTGATGAGGTGAATTGAAATGGAGTAGTGAGATGGTGAAGTGAGGTGGTGAAGGTCAGAAGTGAAGTGGTGAAGTGAAGTGAAGTGAAGTGGTGAAGGTCAGAAGAGAACTCACAGACAATAATGGCGGAGCATATTGTAACACAGCATAATAAATCGTAACATAACAAAACTTTTATACAAGAAAGGAAAACTAGCTAAGGGTAGCATAACCTAAAAAAAAAAAAAAAAGAGATCCACTTAGTCGCCAGTTCCCATGCACGTCCGGGAGAAGAATAAATCGAAGTTGTAAAAATCTTAACCATCTTTCATTTTGTCTTGTTCATAACTCAGTGACTTAAAAATAACACGTGTTGGTTTTATTATTTTCATCCATACGCTGTTACAAATCCTCTTCAACTTTTAGTAATCAATGTTATCACTAAAATAATTATATATGTTACTTTTAAGGATGGATTATTACTATTATTATTATTATTATTATTATTATTATTATTATTATTATTATTATTATTATTGTTATTATTATATTTCACTATAAGAATAAAGAAAACTATTAATTTTGATTCGTTTATTCAACAACACTTAGATATAAAAAGAAGACTATATACTTGTTCTCTCTCTCTCTCTCTCTCTCTCTCTCTCTCTCTCTCTCTCTCTCTCTCTCTCTCTCTCTCTCTCTCTCACCTTGAACAGCGAGAAGGTCAAGAGCTTTTTCCACTCTACATTACTAAAAAAAAAAAAAAAAAAAAAAGAAAAAAAAGGAAATTACGTATTTTTTTGAGAAAGAGAAAAAATGAAGAGAAAAAAATAGAAAAAAAATGAAAAAAATAAATTAGAAGAACGAAAACAACAGAGAGAGAGAGAGAGAGAGAGAGAGAGAGAGAGAGAGAGAGAGAGAGAGAGAGAGAGAGAGAGAGGGGAAGGGGGGGAGACTGCAGGTCCATATCCTCCCTTGCCTCGTTACAAGCTTTACCTGTTGTCCAGAATGTGACGTCACTTCCGGTACAGGTACACAGGGGCGTGGGAAGGTGCAAGAGAGAGAGAGAGAGAGAGAGAGAGAGAGAGAGAGAGAGAGAGAGAGAGAGAGAGAGAGAGAGAGAGAGAGAGAGAGAGAGAGAGAGAGAGAGAGAGAGAGAGAGAGAATGACCGGAAACCTCAAGAAGGGCAGACACACACAGGTATTTCCACGTCGTTGATGGGGGAGGGGAACGGGGGAGGGGAGGAGGAAGAGGAAGAGGAGGAGAAGGGGAAGAGGGAAGAGGGAAGGGGAAGAAGGGGAAGGAACTGCAATCTTACATACAACCCTTTTTCCCACACTTCCCCCTCTCCTCCTCCCCTTTAAGCCACTCACCTCTAGCTCCCCTCTCTCTCTCTCTCTCTCTCTCTCTCTCTCTCTTCTATACTCTTAATTAATTTTTCCTCCTATTTTTGTTTTATCTTCAAATATTTTCTTTTCAACACTTTTTTTTTCTGTCTCTTTAAATTTGTGTCTTGTTTTCTGTCTCCTTGTTTCTCTCTTCCTTGTTTTGTCCCTTTAAATGTGCGATTTTTAAACTGTGGATTGGTAGAAAGGAAGGAAGAAAGAAAGAAAGACAGAAAAAGAGAGAAAAAGGAGGAAAAGAGAAAAAAGAAGGAAAAGAAAGAAAGAAAGAGAGGAAGAAAAGAAGGAAGAAAATTGAAAGAAGAAAGAAAAGGAAAGAAGGAAAGAATGAAAGAAAGGGAAAGAAGGAAAAAATGGGAAAGACAGAAGGAAAGAAAGAAAAAAACAAGGAAGGAAGGAAGGAAGGAAAGTAAGCAAAAAGAAAGAGAAAAAAAGGAACGAAAGAAAGTACAGAAAGAAAGAAAAAAAAAGAAAAATTAAAGAAAAAGATGAATAGAAAGACACACCAAAATAAATAAATCAAATAAAATAAAAAAAATACCTAAAAACTAACAAATTCTCTCAAAAGTCCTAAAAAACACAAACCCTTAAGAAAAATTAAAATAATGTCACAATCACTCCAAAAAAATGCTCATTTAAAACCCTCACCCTTTAAAACACCCTTAAAACGATACCCTAGAATATGCACACCGTTAAATTCACCTCCAAACCCCTTATCCCCTTAAAAACCCCTTAAACACCCTAAAACCCTCCTTTAGTGCATTTCCCTGAATAAGGCTTGTATTCTCAAACACTCCTGCGCTTCACCTCCGCTATTTCAGAAAGGTTTTATTTAAATTGAGACGAGGTTTTTAAGGTGTTTTTAAGGTTCTATAGGCAGAGTGACAAGATTTCTACATTATTAACTGGAGAAACCCTCTAATCATTTCTGTGGCTTTGAAAAACAATCGTGGTGACAGAGCAAAGTGTTTTAAAGGTGTTTGTATGGTTCTAGAGGCAGAATGACAAGATTTCTATATTATTAATTGGTAAAACACTCTTGAAATCTCCGCTAATAATTCATGTAACCTTGAAAAACAATCGTGGCGAGAAAGCAAAGCGTTTTCAAGGTGTTTTTATGTTTCTAAAGGCAGAGTGACAAGATTTCTACCTTAATACATGGAGAAGCACTCTTGAAAACCCCGCTAAACATTACTGTAGCCTTGGAAAACAGTCGTGGTGAGAGGCAAGCGTTTCAGAATATGGACCTAAATTTCCCACGGCAAAGGCAAGGCTAAGGCCAAAGGGGATCATAGAAAACGGATGAACGTGACTTGGTTTAAGGGAAGACTTCTTTAGTGTGACCGCAGCGCCTCGCACCTTCAACCTCAGTGGATTAAGGCGCCTCACAGGTACCGCCCTTACCTGTGTGGCTTCTCATTAACCTGGAATTATGTCTCGCGTCTCCACCTGGCACAGTTTGAGGCCTAAAGGTTCATTTTGTGTGGATTTTGTATTTTTTTGTGCTTTCTCTTTTTTTATGAGATTAAAGTATTTTTTTTTTCTCTCTCTCTCTCTCTCTCTCTCTCTCTCTCTCTCTCTCTCTCTCTCTCTCTCTCTCTCTCTCTCTCTCTCTCTCTCTCTCTCTCTCTCTCTCTCTCTCTCTCTCTCTCTGTCTCTCTCTCTCTCTCTGTCTCTCTCTCTCTCTAATTAGTCACGTCCACTGGGAGTGAGTCGAGCTAGCTTTCACCTGCATGACTAATTAAATAAAAGCCACATGCCTTAACACAGAAATGATGAATGACTACACACACAGGTAAAAATATCGAAAAAGAAAAAAAACAGACGAAAAACATTGAAAACACCAACAAAAAAAAGCATCTAACGGCAATAAAAAAACACGTAAATTAACGCTCGAATTAGCAAAACACTAACACAAACACACAAACACACACAATCACACACACAGTAAGGAAACTAACCAAACCGGAGCGTCCATGATGTTTTAAATGTTTATGGGCCAACACCACCACCACCACCACCACCACCACCACCACCCATGCCATGACGCAACACCCCCGCACGCTATCCTAGTAGGGGCGTGTTGGTGGGGATGTCAGAGTAATGGGGGAGAAAGTGTGCGTGTCTTGATGGGGTGAATGGGTGAAGGGAGGGTGCGAGTCTATGGCTGTGTGTGTGTGTGTGTGTGTGTGTGTGTGTGTGTGTGTGTGTGTGTGCTGTCGTCAGTAAGGGTATAAACAAAGCAGCGACATTTAAAGGAGGTAAGAAGTAATTGACAAAACCGTGTGAATCTTAAATGACTAGTAGAGGTGGTGAGACAAAGCTAGTAGTAGTAGTAGTAGTAGTAGTAGTAGTAGTAGTAGTAGTAGTAGCAGCAGTAACAGCAGCGCCAGTAAAAAACAACACCACTCTACCGTTAAAACTATTCAGGTGTGGAGTGAATGGTGATGACAAGAGTGGCCGTGGTGGTGGTTGAGGTGATGGTGAAGATGTTGGCATTGGTGGTGACACTGGTGATGAAGACAATGGTGGTGAAGTGGGTTAATGGTGAGCCTGTGAACTAACTCCACCTCCCCAACAGTTAAATAATCACACAGAACTTAGAGGAAGGAGGAGGAGGAGGAGGAGGAGGAGGAGGAGGAGGAGGAGGAGGAGGAGGAGGAGGAGGAGGAGGAGGAGGAGGAGGAAAAAAGGAGGAGAGGAAACATGTCTGGTGAGGTTATTGCTGGAGGGAAAATTGTAGTGGTGAAGTAATGACCGCTGAGAGAGAGAGAGAGAGAGAGAGAGAGAGAGAGAGAGAGAGAGAGAGAGAGAGAGAGAGAGAGAGAGAGAGAGAGAAAAGATTTAAGAAATGAAAGAAATGATATTAGCTCTCTCTCTCTCTCTCTCTCTCTCTCTCATAAGAAGATACAAAAAGTGCATAATTGAACGGTATTTCAGAGCAAACGAGACTAATTTTCCCTAATATGAAGTAAATAAGAGATCGTGAATAAGACACACACACACACACACACACACACACACACACACACACACACACACACACACACACACACACACACACACACACACACACACACTTGCAATGCTTCTTGTCGATTTTTCTCCCCCTGATTCGTTGTATTTTCTCACAATTTTCTTTAATTTAGAGCTATTTCACAATTCACTTTCTTCTTTCTCTACCGTTTGTTTTTCTTTTGCTTTGTGTGACTCGGTGTGACACTCTCTCTCTCTCTCTCTCTCTCTCTCTCTCTCTCTCTCTCTCTCTCTCTCTCTCTTATTTTAACTGTGACATGTGTAAATTTTCTCTCTTTCTTAATCTAAGTTCGTGTTGCTTTAATTTTGTCGCTTTCTTTCTTTAAATAACGACACGCAATCATCTGTACTTCAATTATGTCTTCCTCCTCCTCCGTCTCCTCCTCCTCCTCTTCCTTCTTCTTCTCTTCTTTGTCTTCTTCCTCCTCTTCTAAGTTCAATGCAATCTATTTCATTCTTCCTTTACTCATTTATTTCTCTTCTTTTTGTTCCATTCACTGTGATTCTTTCAATATTTTTCAATCAACTCCTTTTCCCATTTTTCATTAATATTTATTTCTCGTTTTCTTTATTGAGTAACTTAGAAATACGTAAATTAAACTAAATATGTCAAAATAGAGGCTAAAATACGCCAAAAATCTCAAAATATTCTCAAAGCAACTCTTTTTCCCATTCTTTCTCGATATTTCCTCCCGTTTTTTGTTCAATTTCAAAATCAGTATTTCACATCACGTTTTCTTCGGCGGAAATTTTAAGGGCAGACTTCGCTCACTCGGTCGTAACTCGTGTAGCGATAGAAAATGGAACGTCACTTTGTTTTTCTCCTCAATTATGTGGCCATTGTGTGTGTGTGTGTGTGTGTGTGTGTGTGTGTGTGTGTGTGTGTGTGTGTGTGTGTGTGTGTGTGTGTGTACGTTGATAATTTCTTTACTTTTAACTCGCTTCCGTCCTGTCTGTCTGTCTGAGTGTCTGTATGTCTGTCTCTCTCCCTTCCTCCGTCTTTTTTCCTCCCTCAGGCACTACTTCCTCTCCTCCTCCTCCTCCTCCTCCTCCTCCTCCTCCTCCTCCTCTTCCTCCTCCTCAGACTAATACTACTCCTCCTCCACCTCTTTCTCCCCTCTTCCTCTTCCCACATCCTCTCTTCGTCCTTCTTCTCTTCTTCCCACACTCCCTCCTTCCCTCCCTTCCTCCTTCCTTCCCTTCGGCCACCTGCTGTTACCTGCTCAATTCACCTGGATCACTGTTTATTAGAAGGAGAGAAGGAGAGAGAAGAAGAGAAAGGGAAAGAAGACAAGGGAAGAGAAGAGAAAGGAAGAAGGAGAGGAGGAGAAAAGAAGAGAAGCAAAGGAGAGAAAGGAAGAAATACAGAAGGAAAGAAAAAATAAGAGGAGAGAATTAGAAAAAGAGAAATACTGAGACTGTTTCCATATCAGGTCATAGTTTACATACATTCAGACAGACAGACACACAGACACACCAGTAACTCACCCATCACTCAATCTCTCCCTTCCACCCCCATTCTATCACCCCTCCATCACTACCCCGCCAACGCACACCCCGGCATACCCCCCCCACACCGGAACCACGACCCTTCCCCGTCTCGCCCCTCCACCGACCCATCACCACCACCACCACCACCACCATCACCACCACCGGAACCAGCGTAGCGCGAGTCTGTTCCCCGCGCGTTTAGTTTCCTGCGCGTGGGCGATCTGCTAGCACGCGCCACGTACGCTCCCAAACGCACGCACGGACACACGGACACTCACGGACATTCACGGACACTCACGGGGACTCACGGACAGACACAGAGGCACAGTTAACACGTGTCCGCTCCTGTATCCGTGTTTGGTTATTTACAAGTGTCGCAGTGTCGTGTGAGTGTGGCGTGTGTTGGGAGAGAAGCGGTGAGAGTGACACACGCCTTACTACACGCCTGCACGTGACTCCCGCCCCTCTCTCCTCTCCCTCGCTCCCAAACACGCCTACAGTGTGAGAAGCTACTGATGGTGAAGTGATGCAGTGAGACAGTGAGATTGTGAGACAGTGAGAGACAGTGGTGATTTCATTTATATCTACATCTACTTTTTCGTCCATTTTCCCTCCAGTCCTTTTCCCATTGTTATCTCCTCCATCTCTCTCTCGTTTCCTCTACCACCTCTCTATCTCCCTCTCCCTCTCCCTCCGTGTCTCCAAATATAGTCTCGTCTACTCAATCTCTCCTTCTCTCCTTTCCTTCCGAAGACCCGCAGAGTCCTTCCTTCCTCTCCTCCCTCCTGTCTTTC
>NC_059276.1:10412775-10452775 GCF_017591435.1 Portunus trituberculatus
ATAGTCGTAGTCTGAAAAAAACCCGCCTGTTTGTGTGTGTGTGTGTGTGTGTGTGTGTGTGTGTGTGTGTGTGTGTGTGTGTGTGTGTGTGTGTGTGCGTGTGCGTGCGCTTGTGTATGTGTCGCTCCCTGTCGCACACACAATGATATAAAACTCCTCCTCCTCTCCTTTCTCCTCCTCCTCCTCTTCCTCCTCTTCCTTTACCTCTTCCTCTTCCTCCTCTCTTCACTCTTACACATACGTTTCTTAAGACCCAAATTCGTATTCCTAGGGGGTGTAGAGAGCATCCCTTAACTATTACCCTTGGGAGACCCTTAATTTGTGGCTTGGGGAAGGGAGCGGGACCCATCATATATAACACAGCTGCTACGGAAAGGCGAGCTCATTTTCCTTCAGTCTACCATTAAATCTCTCGAGGCGACTCTCGTTTTCTTTAATTGCCTCTTACTTCTCGCCGCGGGTTTAATAATGGGGAAAATTGCTCTGAAACTGGAAATTAAGTTGATTTTCTTTCTTTCTTTTTTTTAATTGTTTCTGCCAAGAATGAGAAAGAAAATAATTCAATCGGTGATATTTTTGCACTTATTCTTTATTTTCTATCAGGCTTGAAAAAAAAACATTGATTATTCAGGTTATTAAATAAGAAAAGTAAAATGTAATGGACAAATTTCTGTTTTTGTCTTACTGTATATCTATTTCACATCTTTTATTATCCTTTTCTTTTCATGTGATCATATATTTTCATTATTTCTTAATCGAAAACTATGATTACCATTAAGACAACACTTTAGAATTTGCATATTAATATCATTCCGTAAAATCAGTACGTATATTTTCATCTCAACTTATTTCCCTTCATCTTGTTTTATTTTTATTTTTCTTTTCAATACTATGTTCATTTTCTTCAAGTTATTCCAATACCTTTCATTATTTTCATTATTTTCTTACTTGGCAAATCACTTGTATCTTAATTTATTTTTGCTCCCCTTTGGTGCATGCATTGTTCCTCCCTGTTTTCATTAATGTGTTCGTTTTCTTTGCGTTATTTCAATGTTTTTCGTTATTTGCTTCTGTCTGACTAGTTTCCTGTGTTTATTCGGTAAATATTCACTTCATTCGCCTTCATTTCTGTCATATGGCGGCTTTCTAGACAATACGTGCTTGATTTAATTGTTCAACACACACACAAACACAAGTTTACAAACAGACACACACACAGGCACACACACACACACACACACACACTCTCTCTCTCTCTCTCTCTCTCTCTCTCTCTCTCATCCTGTGCAACTCTAAAGCAAATATATTTAATCGCTTCAGTACCAGAACGCATTTTCATATTCGTTCTTGTTGCTATTTTGGCGATTTTATACAATTTCAGAAATATATGTTGGGATTAAAATAGTAAAGATTCTGGCCATTTTATTTTGACCTCCATAGACCTTTCCTAATGTAAATAAAATCGTCTAATCATACCCAAAAAATCAATGTAGAAATGCGTCTCAGTATTGAAAAGGTTAATAGACACATAACTCTCTTCCTTCGAACGAGTAAACAAACAGGCATTTTCCCACACCTTACTTCAAGTTCGAGTAGATAAGACAATATACGAGTAAATAAATAAACATTAGAACCACACGCGCTTTGGGGTCCGAGGGGTCTTCAAGCGCATGGGTTCGAATCCTGACCACGGTTGGAATGTAGGAACGCCTTCTTTACTCAGGGTATAGTGGTTCCCTAACAAGTGGGCTTTCACATAAGAGGTACGCAAAACATTACATCTTTTAGCCAATAAATTCCCGTCAAAAGTACACATTGTATATAGAAAAATCAATAAACCTTTTGTCTTCGTTACAGGGGAGGCCGTGTGCTACTTCAACCTGGAGTATCAAGGTGTTTACGTGACCCAGAGCATCATCAGTGTGGGCTCCGAGATCAACTACCTGCAGGTCGTCATAAGAGAGGACTCCATTCCTATCTGGGGCCAGTGTCACAAGAGACTTGGCGGCGGAGGCACAGGTGGCGGCAATGTGATTCTGTATGATAGGTAAGTGGGTGAGTGAGTGAGTGAGTGGGGAGAGACTTATACATAGCAGTGATCCATCAAATGATCTTATTAATTTACCCAAAACTGTTTTTCTCTCACTAGACTCACCCGTACCCTTCCTGTGCTTTCCTCCACTAACCAACGACAAGAAACAGTAAAACACACACACACACACACACACACACACACACACACACACACACACACACACACACACACACACACACACACACACACACCATACCCATTTTATTTCTCACCAAACTCACCCAGACTTTCCCTATGCTTCCCTTCAGTAACCAAAGAAGAGGAACGGTACATGCACACCGCCCCTCTCCTCCTTGCCACTAACGCTGCCTCTCACTACAGCACGGGTGGCACAGCTTGTATCCGCTGCTTCCACCTGGAGTTTCGGTCTCGCCACATCCTTGAGGTTCACAATGAGGGACTCAATAAATGCTACACGACAGAGGAGGCGGCGCTGCACACTTGCCCCACCAAAGCACACATCAGGGAGAGGAAGACCAGGGAGATAATGCTGTACAGTGAGTTGATATAAGGGTTATTTTACTGTTTTTAAAATTCTTGTTGATTGTAAAGGTCTTATAAGGTGGGTTTTGCTATTGAATTTTCAAATAGGCACGTTTGGTGAGGTTATGCTATGTAACTTGACTTTATTTAAGAGGGAGGTTTCAAGATATTGACCCCTGTCTTTGGCTAACCATTTCGGACATGTAAGGGAACTGGTAACTGAGTGGGGCCTTTTTTTCATCTTTTTGTTGCTCTTGGCCAGTTTTTTGCCCTCTTACATAAAAAAAAAAAAAAAAGTAGGATGTGTAGGTTACCGCTAAGATGGACTAAGTTTTTCTGTCCATCGTGAGGGCCAGCCAGCCTCATTAATGAGTCACACTGAGTCACACCCCCATATCTGAGTCATCTCTGCGGTATATTCTTGTCTTCCTGACGTCACTTCCTGCAACAGCTGTGAAGGAATGCCATTAGAAGAGCAGGCTTGAGACGGAAGGATACACACACACACACACACACACACACACACACACACACACACACACACACACACACACACACACACACACACACACACACACACACACACACACACGCACATCCATTTATATTGAGGTAACGTGTGATATAAAAATAAATGAAAAAAACGTAAATATTCTAATCTTATCACGTGAAAAAATAAAGAATTCGTTGATATGATTCGGTAGAGCTTTTTCTTTTTTTTTTTTTTTTTTGGTCTCTTCTTGTTCTCATTTTACATTTTCCTTTCATGTCACGTTCCGCGCTCTAGTTTGTTTCAGTGCAAAGATTATGACTTAATTTATGAGCATGGATTTCCTGTGTGCATGTGTGTGTGTGTGTGTTCTTTTATGATTACGTGTGTGTGTATATCCTCTCTTCATCCCTGCCTCTCTCATGCTTTTCTACCCTATCTTCCATTTATATAAAGTCTCTCTCTCTCTCTCTCTCTCTCAAACTTCCCCTTACCTACTAACACTCACTTCAAACCTCCAGAGACAGGCACACTTGAAGGGGAGACGCTGGATGCTGTGTACTGTCCCCTCAATGGACGCTACAAGTTTACCTACAACATTAATGACGGGAGGGAGAGCGCCATGGAGTGTCCTCAACCCACCTCGAGTATTGCCAACTGTCCTGCCGGGAACTCCCTCAATGTTCAGTTCCATAGATGCACCTTCGCGGATTTTAGTGAGTGTTTTGTGTGTTGGTTTGTGTATGTGTGTGTGTGTGTGTGTGTGTGTGTGTGTGTGTGTGTGTGTGTGTGTGTGTGTGTGTGTGTGTGTTTCTATCATTCTCCTTCTGTCTATCTTCCTTCTTTCTTATATTCCTCGTAATTTCTCCACTTTATTACTTCTCCTATCTCTCTTATCATTTTAATAATTCTATCTCAGTGATTATTTTGGGTGTTGATGTTAATTTGTGTATATGTGTGAGTTCCTTTCTCTATCAGTCTTCCTTTATCTTTTTTCTCACATTCCTTGTTATTTCTCCATTTTATGACTTTCTTTTATCTCTCTTATCATTCCTTCTCCGTCTCTGTAACAATCTTGTACCGTAAAACAAACCGCACATGCTTTAAAATTACAAATCTATCCATAGTACCCTAAACACCCACTAACCACCACCACCTATCCTTCTATCAACTCTATTTTCTATTCTTCGTATCTTTAACCTCTTTAGTACTGGGATACATTTTTATCCTAAGATTTGTGCACGATTAGACCATTTTATTGACACTAGGAAGGGTTTATGGAGGTCAGAAGATTAATGGCCTCAGTCTTCACTATATCAATCCCCCACATAAGTTTCTAAATCTGTATTAAATCACCATATATTAAGCAGAATGAATATGGAAACTTGTCATGGTTTTGAATGGGTTAACTTGCATTTAACGCCCTGTCATGCTCCTTCTCGCCAGGTAAGAGGTATGAGTGCCTCGGAGACTGGGAGGGAAGTGATGGACAGAGGTATTTAGCCCTACACGATCCGGCAGCAGTGGCCACCCCCGCAGACGCCATCACGACTTCTGACGACCCACCGCAGGCCAGATTCCGATGCGCTGTGAGTATAAATGGAGTAATTGTGTTGATTATAGATGTATTGCGTTAAAAGTTTGGTATCAGTGATATTAATTCAGATGTATTTGATGTATGTTTAAGAATGGTATGCTATGAATGTCTTTTATTTCTTTAAACGTAAATTGAAAGCGTGTACTTAAAGGTAATGCATGTTTTGAAACTCTATAATTCTTAAAAGTTAAATTCACTCCCCTTTTGTTTAGTAATATAAGTTTTTAGTGATAATATTTGAAGTCTCTATGATATCTGAGAATAGCCTGGCTTGAATTACACATATGTTTGGAAGTACTACATGTTTTGGACGCCTAATCATATTTCTAAATCCTTCAATACTGGGATTTTACCTTGAGATTTGTGCACGATTAGACAATTCTATTAAGATTACGAAGGGTCTTTTGAGATCAGGAGATTAATGGCCACAGTCTTCAGTATTTCAATCCCCCCATAGATATTTCTGAAGCTGTATAGAATCACCATATAGTAAGCAGAATTAATATGGAAACACATCATGGTACTGAATGAGTTAGGAATTAAACTTAAACTTATATGCCTGAAAATAACAATTAGTCCAATCTGCTTTTATTACGTATACTATGGCGATGTACGTTTATATACCTACTAATTTAATCTTCTATTCAATCTTCTGTCCATTCTTCTTCTCTTTTCTATTAGATTATCATGTTGTTATTTTATTGACACATTCTGCGCCAACTGAACGATGCACAGTGTAAGAATGCAGCAGAAAACTGAAGGATTTCGTATTAATCATCAAAGGACGTCGTCTCTCTCTCTCTCTCTCTCTCTCTCTCTCTCTCTCTCAACTTTTTCCAAACGAGAATAAAAATACCTGTGGGTTTTATTTGATCCTTTTCTTATTATTATTATGTTAGTTTTTGTGGGTGTGGTCAGTCATGCGCGAGTCTGCGGTCACACATTTCTCTCCGCCATTTCCCTTCAAAGAAAACGGGACGCTCTTTAAAAATACATTAAAAATATCTCGACAGATTCCGGAACCAGTGACAAAAAACCAAAAAGGAGTCACTATTGAAACTACAGCGTGGGTCAAAATTATGTTAACCTCTTCAATACCGGGACGCATTTTGTCTTGAGATTTGTGTACAATAAGACCATTTCTTTGACACCAGCAGGGTCTATGAAGGTCAGAAGATCAATGGCCACAGTCTTCACTATTCTAATCCCCCACATAAGTATCTGAAGCTGTATATATTAGTGAGAATTTCACATCATGGACTGGAAAAATATAAATGAAAGCCTTTACTACTGAAATAGAGAGAAAAATTAAGCTAAATATAAGAGAAGAAGAAGAAGAAAAAGAAAAAGAAGAAGAAGAAGAAGAAGAAAAGAGGAGTGCAGAGAAGTGCAGCAAAGTGAAGTAAAGAAGACACGGGAAGTTATAAAAAAGAAGAAGAGGAGGAGGAGGAGGAAGAGGAGGAAGGAGGAGGAGGAGGAGGAGGAGGAGGAGGAGGAGGGGAGCAGAAGCAGCAGTAGCAGGAGGTGGTTATGGTACGTGGTGGGGAAGTTAAGGATGGGAAGGAGGAAGTGGAAGAGACACAGAGGAGGAGGAGGAGGAGGAGGAGGAGAAGGAGGTTCACTGGAGAGTCGTCGCCACCACAATCATGACGTCACATCCGGTCAGACAGTGCGTCTTACCCCTCATTCGAAACCCTCCCACTCTCTAACCCCCCGAAAAACTAACAGAACCCCTTTAAAACACCCACGTCGATCAAAATCCTACTTAAACTCCCTTAAAGAGGATTCGAACCCATAAAGACGCAAATATAGAGGATCAGAAGGAGGATTTTTAAGTTACTAAACCGGATATGGAGGAAAGTTCAAGTGGAGGAGGTGGAGAAAGGAGAGGAGTGGACACAGTTCATCCACCTTCATTTATTATGCCACCTCGTCAAGACCATTTTTTCGTTAACAGCTTTTTTCTCGTCTGAGGAAAAAATGATTGACTGACTGAATGATAGACTGACTGACTGAATGATAGACTGACTGACTGAAAGACTGACTGACTGACTGAATGATTGACTGAATGATAGATTGACCGACTGAATAATAGACTGACGGACTGAAAGACTGACTGACTGAAAGACTGACTGACTGACTGAATTATAGACTGACTGACTGAATGATAGATTGACCGACTGAATGATAGACTGACGGAGTGAAAGACTGACTGACTGACTGAAAGATTGAGCGATTAACTAACTGATTGACTGAGGAAACGACTGAACGATTGACTGAATGACTAATGTAAAGACTGACTGACTGACTGATTGGTTACGAGAATGACTGAGAGACTGACTGAATGGCTAACTCTCTCTCTCTCTCTCTCTCTCTCTCTCTCTCTCTCTCTCTCTCTCTCGTGACAAAGTACCTTTTTAATAAGACACACACGTCATTTTTACGCATAATTACTAACACATTAAGGAGAACAAGAACCTTTTCATCTCCTCCTCCTCCTCCTTCTCCTCCTCCTCCTCCTCCTCCTTCTTCTCCTCCTCCTCCTCCTCCCTTCTCCCTAGCAGCCATTATCCTCGCTAGCTGCTATTAAGACTAGCGAGGACACAGATGTCTTAGTTTTTACTTTTTTTTCTTACGTGACACTAAATAAAGGAAGAAAAAAAAGGAAGCTTAGAAAGGAGTATAAATATAAAGAGAAGAAACTAAAGGACGCGTCGAGAGAAGCTGGAATAGATTTTTGAAGCCTTTAGTATGTGATTTGAAGATATTTTTCTTGTCTTCTATAATTGCAAGTTTTTAATAAGGGTTTTGAAACTTTAAATGAAGGATTTGATGTTTTTTTTTAATGGACTTTGTAGTGTTAAGGGAGATAAATTGGTGTTTTGAAGCTTTAAATGAAGGAATTGGAATCTCTTATTGTTTTTTTTTTATATTAAAAAGATGCAATGGAGTTTTGAAGCTTTTAATGTAGAAATTGATGCTCTCTCTCTCTCTCTCTCTCTCTCTCTCTCTCTCTCTCTCTCTCTCTCGTTAGTACTATGGGGGGTGAGGGGAGACCGTAGCTAATGGCCTTCCGTAAACTTTTCTCGCCTTAAATGTCTTCACGTCTCACCGCCCTTCTTCCTCTCTCTCTCTCTCTCTCTCTCTCTCTCTCTCTCTCTCTCTCTCTCTCTCTCTCTCTCTCTCTCTCTCTCTCTCTCTCTCTCCCCCACAGGAAGTATTGTCGGTCAAAAGCCCTCTATTTTTTTTCTCTCTTCTGGTTGAGGTTTAATTTTCTCTCTCTCTCTCTCTCTCTCTCTCTCTCTCTCTCTCTCTCTCTCTCTCTCTGTGCTAGATAATTCCTCTTTCTTCATTTTCTTATCTGTTTGTGTGTGTGTGTGTGTGTGTGTGTGTGTGTGTGTGTGTGTGTGTGTGTGTGTGTGTAATAACTCTCATGTCATAATTCAGTTCTTTCATCACCTTTACTTAACTCACTGACGCTAATTGATGCACTGAACCTTTCTTAGTGCGATCTTTCAATTCATACATTCGAAAATCATCATCATTCTTTGAGTTTATTTACTTTTCAACAGGTTCTGCATCCTTTTGTTCCTTTTTTCTGTTATACTTGTTTTTATCTTTGTATTTTCAACATTCGTCTTATAAAAATGGCATCCTTTGTAAATGAATATAATGGTGATAAAAATAGCACTTCCCAAGATCTTTCAGTACCTTCAATACTGGGTCACATTTTTACCTTAACATTTGTGTACGATTAAACCATTTTTTTTTTATTAGGAAGGGTCTATGGAGGTCAGAAGATTAATGGCCATAGTCTTCATTATTTCATCCCCTACATGAGTTTCTGAAGCTGTATAAAATCACCAAATAGTAAGCAGAATGAATATGGAAACGCATCATGGTAATCACGGGAGTTAAAAATACAAACCTTTGTGATTTTTCTTATAATTTTCTTCGTCTCTCACTGAATTAGCTTCCTTTGTTAATAATAGTAATAATAATGAAAAACCTGTGTTGAAAATTGCCTAGAAATATAAACTTTAATGATTTCTTTGAGAATTTTCCTTATTTGCCACGTTCTCTACATACAATTTCCATGTTTTTACTAAGGAGACTTTTATTAGATACACAAAACTCGACTTTTTTGCCAATATTCATCGATAATATTTGACTTATTCTTTTTTGTTCCTTTTTTATCAGGTGTCGCTTCCTCCCCATCATCAGGTTCTGTCTTACTCTCACATTTTGTTATATTTTTCCTCCTAGACGATCATTTTTTTCACTTCCTTTTTAGTTTGTTAGCTTGTTTTATGTGTTGTTGTTTATCTGCCTTCTTTTATCCCTTTGTCACTTACTTTTTCACTTTCTTTTTATTCCATTACCTTGTTTTCATCTCCTTTGTTGTCTCCTTGTCTTCTTTTATCTCCTCTGTCATTTATTCCATTTCTCTCTTTTCCTTCATCTCCTTTACGTGACCAAATGCCTTCTTATTCCACGTCCCTCCACTGAAAATTATATTAACTTGTTCGTATTGGATCCTTTGAGAGTTTGAAAAGATTAGGCAAGTGATCACGAAGACAGGCAGGATTCATTAGGGTTCATGGCTTCCTACTGCTTCCCTTATCTTCTTATGAGTCTATTGGCAATCTCCACTTTCAGATGTACAAAGTGGATGAGAGTGGCGTGGTCTACCTGACTCTCTCCTCAGACTCAACCTTGTATCAATAAGCTCCACTCAGCCTGGGAGGGATTTGAAACTCTTGTCCTGACGCCCATTCCACAAGATGACCCCGCGTCTGAGGTAATTATTGAAAGTCTAACCCATGTATCTATTACTATACTTTCATACACACACACACACACACACACACACACACACACACACACACACACTAAAGAAAAAAAACGAGTAAGATTGAACTTAAAACTGTGGAAAGGAAATCAATAAAATAGTACGAAATGGTGAAAAAGTAATCGTAACACACATACACGCACACGTATGGACTGAATGGAACATCTCTTTCTTCCCGCAGGTGTCAGAGGCGCGGTGCAGCTTCCCTCCGTGGGCTCAGGCCGCTGGGAGAACCTACACGTTGAAGGCAACAAGGCTACCTACACAGACCTCAAGGCTTACAAGACTGTCACACTGTATTGCTTAGAACAGGAGCTGGCGGGGCTTGTTCCAGTGTACACCCAGACGCAGTGGTGAGTGAGTGTGAGTGACTGAGTGTGTGTGTGTGTGTGTTCCGACATAATAAAATATCTTCCCATCCTTCCTTCCTTCCTTCCTTTTTTCCTTCCTTCTTTCATTCCTTATGCACTTATTCAACACCACCCGCCCATCCACACACACACACACACACACGTCACGCCAACACCCCTAGTACACCCACGCTACACCCACGCGTACGGACAATAGGGTTTGCGAGCACAGCCAAGCATGAACTGTCATCACTAAGGGCGCCACGTGTGTCAGGAGGGCGTGGCCACCGTCGGCGACCCCTTCAGCGTTGCGACCTTGTGGAGGTTGAAGACCCAGAGGAGAGGGAGAGGGAGAGGGAGAGGGTGAGGGTGAGGGAGAGGGGAAATTGAAGGGTGATGGGACGTGACGGAAGGAAGGAAGAGGTGGAGAGAGAGGAAGGGAGAGGAAAAACAGGAGGGGGGAATGAAATGTGACGGGAGGAGGAAAAGGAGGAGGAGGAGGAGGAGGAGGAGGAGGAGGAGGAGGAGGAGGAGGAGGAGAAGTGTAAGACGTGATGGAAGGAAAGAGAAAAAAAAATCTAAAGAATCATGACGAAGGAAAGAAAGAAGGAAATGAAAGAAGGAAAGAATAAATCATAATAGAAAAGAAAAGAATGAATAACAAGTCAAGGAAAACAGGATAAGGAGGCGAAGGAAAGAAGGAAGAAAGGAAACAGGAGGATAACAAGCAATTAGAGTTAAGTAGTAAGGCTGTTTAAGGCTTGTTAGGAGACTGAGAAAGCGCCCTTCTGAAACACGCCCATGAGGGGGGGATGGGGGGTGACGCCCTTCCGGTTTGGGGGAGAAGGGGAGTGGGAGGAAGGGAGAAGAGAAGGAAGGAATTGTGGGAGAAGATATTTAGATTGTTTGTGAGGAAGAGGAAAGGTAAGAAGAAAAGTGATGGAAAAGAAACAGAGAAAGAGAACAAGGAGGAAGATAGAAGGAAGATAATGGAGAAAATATTAGAAGAGAAGGGAAAATATTAAAGATTGTTTGTGAGGAAGAGGAAAGGTAAGAAGAAAAGTGATGGAAAAAAAGAGGAAGAGAACTTGGAGGAAAATATAAGGAAGATAAGAAAAATAATGAAAAAAAGGGATGGAAAAGAAATGAAAAAGAAGAGAATTTGGAGGGAAAATAAAGAGAGATAAGGAAGAAGAAACTAGAAGAGAAGAAGAAGAGGGAATTAAGAGAAATATCAAATTAGTTTATAAAAATATGAAAGGAGAATAAAATCAAATATAAAGAAGAAAAGAGAAGTGATAGGAGGAAACATGACAAATTAGAAAACAAAGAGGGAAAAAGAAGAAAATGTCTGTCTATCTATCTATCTGTCTGTCTGTCTGTATGTCTTTCAGTACCTATTTATATCTATCTGTCCATCTTTCCCTTATAATTATCACCTGCCTTTCCTCTTCCTCTTTATTGGTCATCTCCCTTCTTCCTTTCCGCTCCTGGTAATCTTCCTATTAACTACTCCCCCTACTTACCTGTCCACTCTCTTCCGTTTCCCACAGCCCCCTCCCCCCTTCTCCCTATTTAGTTTGTGGGTGGGGGTGAGGAAATGTGCGGCTAAGTTTAAAAGGCAAGTGAAGCACGTGGGAAAATTCTCTCTCTCTCTCTCTCTCTCTCTCTCTCTCTCTCTCTCTCTATGTCAAAAAGGAAAAAGAGAAACGGAATAGATAAATAAAGGATAAATAATGAAAATAAAGTAAGAATAGACAAATCATTGAAGAGAGAGAGAGAGAGAGAGAGAGAGAGAGAGAGAGAGAGAGAGAGAGAGAGAGAGAGAGAGAGAGAGACTATGTTTATAGTCGCCGAATATCAAGGGCAGACAAAAATGAAACCTCTCTCTTTCTCCCTCTCCCTCTCCCTCTCCCTCTCCCTCTCCCTCTCCTCTCTCTCTCTCTCTCTCTCTCTCTCTCTCTCTCTCTCTCTCTCTCTCTCTCTCTCTCTCTCTCTCTCTCTCTCAAAGGAAGTGGAGAGTGTGGTGGGGAAAATTACTTCCTCTGCTCTCAGAAATGGCGCTGCAGGAAAGACTGGGAAAAGATACAATATTATTCCTTTCTTGTCTGTTTCCCTTTTTTCCCTTTTTTTCTCAATTTTCCTTTTTTTGTTTTTACCACATTCTTTCCCTTTATTTTTCCTCAGTTTTCCCTTTCTCTATTTATTTTTTCTCCTGTTTGTTGTCATCGTGTTGTAATGGAGACAGACTGATGGGGTAATGGGTACTAGCTGACTGCCTCTCTCACTCACTCACTCACTCACTCACACACACTCACTGCTTTAACTGGCTAATCTGTCTACTAACAAACTAACTAATCTTACTTAACTTCCTGCTAATTAAACCTAAGTAACGAGATAGCATTAATATTAACACGAGAATCACCTTCTTTTTCCACATAATCTAAAAAAGGTAGTTTATAGTGGTAGTAGTAGTAGTAGTAGTAGTAGTAGTAGTAGTAGTAGTAGTAGTAGTGACAGTGGTGGTGGTGGTGGTGGTGGTGGTGGAGGGAACACGGGCTGATGAACACTAAGGGTTGGATCACCTTGAGGAACGCCACTTCTTTGTCCCTTAAAGACCTCCCGTCACACGCTGCATTCCCCGCAATTTACCTTAACCCTTTCCTCAACACTTTTTCCTGACACAACACCTGTCTCCACTGCAACATCCTACGTTTTTTATTTACACTGTTTATGTATCTATCCATCTATCTGGTCATGTCTCTTCTGTCCTTACTATATCTATTTCATCTATGGCTCCATTTATCATTGTTTCTATTCTCTCTTTACATTCTTAAACTCTTCAATACTGTGACGCGTTTCCCATATTCATTCTACTTACTATTTGGTGTGTTTATACAGCTTCAAAAACTCATGTGGGGGATTGAAATAGTGAAGACTGTGGCCATTAATCTTCTGACCTCCATAGATCCTTCCTGATGTCAATAAAATGGTCTATTCGTACACAAATCTCAAGGGGCTCCACTACTAAAGTGGTTAAATCTTCTTATTCTCCTCTCACTCTTCTACTCTCCTCTTCTTCTTTCACAGAGATCGAGACAACATGAACGAGTCTCTTTTACTTGGTTCTCTCTCTCTCTCTCTCAGCTGGATTTTAAATGACAGACTATTCTTAACATTATTCTGAGTATTCTTTTCCTTCACAGTGGGGAGGAAGGCTTCACGTGTCTGGCCATGCAAGAAAGAAGCTCAAATGTGATGGAGTTTCAGATCAGTGAGTCTTAAGTCTTTGTATGTTACTGTAAAGCTTCTATACATGCAATAAACTCAACTGACACTGGTACTCTCCTCTTAGTTTAGAAAACTATCACTGCTAATTTTCTATGTTACGGTAAAGGTTTTATAAATGCAATAAACTCGACTGACACGGCTACTCTCCACTCTCATAGTCTAGGAAAATAACACTGGTAATTTTGAGTGTTATGGTAAAACTTCTACATAACTTTAACTGGCACTGCTACTCTCCACTCTCATACTATAGGAAAGTAACACTGGCAATCTCCTCACCAGGTCCAGATGCCCACGACACGTACCAAGCTGGGATATGCTCCTCACCTGCCTCGCTCACCTGGGACTCGTGGGTGACTCAAGGCCGTGAGTACAAACAGACATCTCACTTGTAACTCGTAATGCTAATATAAAGTAACATTGAAATTCTTAATGTGTACTAGTGTGGTAGTCAACCCTTTAGTGGGCATTAACAGAAATAACAGAGATATAAAAAAAATTCCTCTTAGTATGTTCTATTAATAATCAAATGGTTTAGAATATTTACCAGAACTTGCATATACACAGTAAGAAAAACTCATGCCTGACACACAATAAACGTCCAACAATAGCATACAAGTTTCCGACATAGTATCAATAAATTTAGACGAACTGAGGTAATTTCACACACATCACGTTGACGCACATCTATCTAGCTATATCATACAGAATTTATAGGATCTTACCTCCATTATGTGAGGGGCGTGGGAGCAGGAGCAACTCTTCGCAATTCAGATTTCCGCAGCTTCAGCCAAAATGAGACGCTTGCTTGACTTTGGGGCTGCCCGTATGTGTCGTAGATGGCTGTAAGTGGTCGGAGAGTGATGAGAAGACGTATATGCCGCTATTGCTTGATCACAGAGAGACACGATCTATAAGTCACCGCTTGTCCACCAAAAACGCGCGAAAACATGTGATTTAAGTATTTCAAGAAAGATGCCTGCCCGCTAAAGGGTTAATAGTCAGTATCCACTGTTCTCATTAGCTTCTTCTAAAATTAAACAGGAATATCAAACACTTGTAACACTTACATCTACAGGAAGAGCAGGAGAACGGGAAGGCTTCATCTCAGGAGGGCTTTATCTCACTACACCTGAAATAAAAACCGATGAAATTAACCTCAAAACAAAATTAGAATACAGAAAATCTAAGCAGCGTTCATAGCACATTAAATTATTCCTCATAAGTTGCTGTCTTTTTGTGTTATGTTCTAATACTCCTAGAAGGGCTTTATCTCACTAAACCTAAAATAAAAAGGGATAGAATCAACCTTAAAACTAGCATACAGAACAAAACTAAACAGCTTTCATGGTACACTGAATCATTCTTCATATGTTGTTTCTTGTGTTACGTTCTAATGTTCCTAGAATGGCCTTATCTCACTAAACCTACTCGTAAAATAAAAAGGGACATAATGAACCTTACAACTAAACTAGAGAACAGAAAAGAAACTAAGCAATGTTAACAGCAAATTGATCCATTCTTCATATGCTCCTGTGTTCTTGTCTTATGTTATAATGTTCCTAGAATGGTCTTATCTTACTAAACCTGAAATAAAAAGGGAGATAATTAACCTTAAAACTAAATTAGAGTGCAGAAAAACTAAGCAGCGTTCACATCATATTAAATCAATCTTCATATGCCGCTTTGCTCTTGTGTTATGTTCTAATGTTTCTGCGTTTCTTGGCAGGGGTGGACAGGTTCCGTCAGTCCCCGTGTCCCGTGGCAGGAGAGTACACGGGCGTCATTCCAGACAACTCAATGCTCTGTGCTAAGCTTTACTCAGACTGCAACAACCCGGAGATCATGTTCTACACTGTGTTCTTCTGCAGCAACCGTTCTGATGTGATTGAGGGTAAGTTCTGTCTTCTGAGAGGGAATGTAGACAAGAAGTGTAATTTGTGCAGTCAGCTGGTTCACGAGACTGTCTATTGCCAACAGTTGTTAAAAGGGAGTGGAGAAGGGGAAGGGATAATTTGCCAGTTTACCTTTTTAACCTCATTCAGTACCATGACGCGTTTCCATATTCACTCTGCTTACTATTTGACGATTTAATACAGCTTCAGAAACCCATGTGGTGGATCCAAATAGTGAAGACTGTGGCCACTAACCTTCTGACCTCCTTAGGCCTTTCCTAATGTCAACAAAATCATCTAATCGTACCCAAAACTCAAGGCAAAGAAATGTGCCCCAGTACTGAAGGGGTTAAACCTTTTCTTGCTAGTCAGGAAATGGCACAAGCTATGAAGGATATCATTAACTATCCTTATCAGTGACTATTTCTTGTAGACTGTAAATAGAGAAGGCAGAAAAAAGATAAGATAACACTGTACGTTGAATAATTCTCTCTTACTAGAATCAAACGCTGTTATTACTTATTTGTACAGGGAAACATTACTAAGCATCCTTTTCTCTATGGACAGAGCGAGAGTACAGGTGCTTGGGTCAATGGGTGGAAGGGGACATCACCTTCACCTACACTGAGAGGCGAGACCAGGCCACCTACGAGTGTTTTGCTGGCGAGGTGGTGGACGATGACGAAATCTTTATCATGGAAGCCGGGGTGAACTGCCAGCGAGGTCTTGAAGCGCTGAGTTATGGCATGAAACTGGTGAAGCAAGGTTAGTAGTAGTAGTAGTAGTAGTAGTTATAGTAGTAGTAATGGTAGTAGAAGTGGTGGTAGTAGTAGTAGTAGTAGTAGTAGTAGTAGTAGTAGTGGTAGAGACAGTGGTGGTAGTAGTAGTAGTAGTAGTAGTAGTAGTAGTAGTAGTAGTAGTAGTAGTAGTAGTAGTAGTAGTAGTAGTAGTAGTAGTAGTAATAGTAGTAGCAGCGACAAAAACACCAAATCTTTCACTTTTCAGTATTCTACCATATAATGAACCTCAAACCTTCAAAACAGATCTAAATTCAAGATTCAACAAGCTAACTCCAATAAAAATCCTCATTTACTAGTACAACAACCTTAGCTCACCCTAAGAGTAGTGCTCTCTTTACCACCACACACCACTTCCCTTTCCTAACACCTAACATACTCTTCCTTTCAGCACCGTGTTTGAACGATCCCAGCCTCGGAGGGAGAACCAAACCCCAGCCCGCCCCACGGCCCCCCTGGTGGACCACTACACGCTATCCCTGGGGCAAGAAGGCAGACACATCCAAGCCCACGGGATCAGGGAAGGAGGATGATGGAGGAGGAGCGAGCGAGCTGACACCTACTTATCTCCTTCCTTTGTTCTTAGTCTTCGTTACTCTTCATTGGTGTTGGGTGTAGTGTGTGTGTGTGTGTGTGTGTGTGTGTGTGTGTGTGTGTGTGTGTGTGTGTGTGAAGATAGGTAGCTAGTAGGTAGAAGAACTCACTTTAATTAGGGTATGTGTGTAGAATCGCGTAGTAGAAAGGTAGGTACGGTACGGACACTCACTATGACCAGAGCCACGCTAGGTCAGCCAGTGAAGGACAAAGCAATTACTAAAATCTTGCACTAAAACTGTTACATATTAGAGGAAAGAAGGAGTTATTAATTAGTCCACATATGTATTCAGCTTTCTTCAAGGTCATCAATTGTAAACACTCAAGACTTTTCGTAAACTCGCAGTAAACTCAACATGCAAGGAATGTATTGACAATAAATGTGGTAACGAGTCTACAATTTTACCAAAGAAAGAATTAGTCCTAGTAACACATTGTTGCCTCAAAATTCCGTCCACATTTTCTCTGTCCAGACTAACAAAGGATTTCTAAGGGCCAGTTAAGGTAAATTGTGAGGAATGCATGCGATGTGAAATGTTCTGAGTGTAGAAATGAAGAGACTGAGACACAATTTACTATACCGATGGGAAACCTTAAGAATGACTGATATGAACTCTGAAGGGAAGTGAAGTGAGCGCAGAAGTGAGAAGACTGAAAAAGAAACCATACGAAAAATAGTGAAGTAGTGAAGAGTGAGGTGTGATGTGAGGTGTAGTGACATGAAATAAAAAAAGAAGTTGGCTCACACTATTAAGAAACTATACAAACAATTCTCTAATGAAATACTGAAACCAATAGTATTTCACATTAAATACACAATGCAGCAAGTTTTCAGTTAGCTCAGCCTTTGTGTATTGCTGAGCGGGACTCCCCATCCGGTTATTTGTGTATCAGTCTTTGTATAACCTATCAGTTCAGTTACTTGAACACAACGCTACGCTTGATCTGTGGGGCGCGTTTCTATATTAAGGCACGGCTTGAAGCTTTCACTATTGTTATGATCCTGTACATATTTTGTGTACATATCTGTAAATACGTCGATGATACTCGTATTTGTTTAACATGAATAAAGAAAATGGCTTGTACTGTGTTCCATTTGCTTTACCAGAAAAGTTTGGTGAGCACTGTTTGTGTTGAGTGGTGGTGTCTGGCAGTGATGGAAAGGTAAGGGATCTAAAACACCGATGAAAAATACGTCATAAGTGTTCCCTATCACTGTCACTCCTGTCAGACTCCGGTCGGTGTAACACTAACATCGCTCACTTGGCAGATTGGCGTGACGGTCAATTGTTCTACTCAGACTCGCATTCTCAAACACTTCAGTGCGTCACCTCCAGTATTTCAAAGGCTTTATTTAAATTTACACGGGTTTTTAAGGTGTTTTTACGGTTCTAGAGGCAGAGTGACAAGATTTATACAGTATTAATAGTAGAAAACTCTTGAAAACACCGCTAACCATCTCTGTGGCCTTGAAAAATAGTCGTGGTGAGAGAGCAAAGCGTTTCCGAATACGGGCCTCATTAAACACTAACGCTGATAAAACACATCCTGGCTATTTAACACACACACACACACACACACGCACACGCGCACACACACACACACACACACACACACTCTCCAGCCGGGAGCGAAGTGTCGGTCTCGATCCAGCCACAGCTCCTCCCTTAATAACGAAAGACAAGCCAATACATCCCCCAACCACACTCACACACACACACACACACACACACACACACTCTCTCTCTCTCTCTCTCTCTCTCTCTCTCTCTCTCTCTCTGTGTGTGTGTGTGTGTGTGTAAGAGGACTGGCAACTAAGTGAGCCATTTTTTATTTTTTTGTTGCTCTTGGCCAGCTTACCATTCTTACATAAACACACACACACACACACACACACACACACACACACACACACACACACACACACAGCCACCTACCCACCAAGACCCACATCCTCGGATTGGGAGCCAGGTGTGGGTCCTTGTCCTGGGGACTCCCTGGATGACGCCACATATATACGTTACGCAAATCATTTTGAAAATGAGGATTCCCAGAAAGGCAGCTGGACACAAATGCTATAAAAATTCTGACTCGTTATCAATAAAAACTAAGTCTTAAAATATAAAAACATTGCCAGGATGAGGAATAATAAAACTATTTAAAAAATCGTACTAATTAAAGTGTTGGAATATCGACATGCTTAAAAACAATTTTAAAGCCCACCAATTTCATTAAACAAAATCGATAACGTTTTCTAAAAATTATAACTATAATTTTGATATATCAAAACCTGGCAACACGCAGAATTAGAAAAATAAATAATTTAAAAATGACGTTGTTTACAATATTAACAGGGCTACAAACTAATTTCAGAATCCACATATTTAACTTTTCAGGAGCCTTGTACACTTTTCACATCATAAACTAACTTTTGAAAACACAAACGCTTCGCTACAGCCTCAAATAAAAAATCACAGATAGCGGGAATGAAAATTTTTACGTATTTTCGGCCTCTCATTCAAGTCCTAAACACACTCCAAATCACCGCGCTTCACTCAACTCAAACATGGAAGACACGTAAAACACAACGAACTATCATTAGAAACCCTTAAAAGGTACTTGTGACTCCAAATAAATTAACGGAGACAAATATGTATACAATAGTGGAAGTCGATGATCTTGGACCGGCAGAGCATTTTAGCGGGAGCCGCTGATGACGTCACGTCCCGGCCCCTTCTCCTCACTGGGCCTCCATAACATACAAATCAGAAAATTGCAGACAATTTCAACAACGTACATGAAAGATTAGGGCTATGGCTCCACTTTGTGACCTGGCTGTTCCTGTAATGAGTGAGAATTAAGACAGATAATGGCTGAGAGAGAGGCAGGGGGTCAGGAGATTGGTTTGTTGACGTATTGAGTACTTGGATTATTGGGCCTTTTTAATTATCGGCATGCGTTTGTTCACCGATATGTTGTCCTATTGTGAGGCTCTGACATGGCAGCACTGTGGAATGATGAGCTACACCAATGTATTACTTACGTTAGCAAAAAGACTGTTTGGCGGCGGCTGCCTGTGTCACCAGCGGGTCCAGTGACCCACCCACACACCGCTGTCCTCTTTTGTGTCGTCAGCACTGTATAACTAGGCAACCTCTGATTACTGAGAGGCTACACACGCACTAATCTTTTCGTTTTTATCAGTTTTATCAGTATCTTCGTCTTCACTTCTCTCAGTGTCTCACCGTGTCCTGCCAGGCTGCTCACAGCGTTACACACAAACTTACGGCAGGCCGGACAACCGCGACCGCTTTCCACGAAAAGCATTTGGCAACAATATTGAGATTAATTTGCCACAGTCCACACGAATACACTAATATCTTTACACATGTTTATATATGACACACCAACAAATAGGTACACACACATTTGTATGTATGTCAGCTCCCTACTTAATTAAAGCATTTTCCTTCAAATATTTCTAACAAAAATTACCTCTGTCATCCTATTTTCATGGCAGTTGTCATTGGCAACAGTTGTTTCTGACGTAAGCCAACTGGCCTGCCTGCCTGTAATCTTTCTCTCCCTATCTGGGGTTACCAAATGCTGCTGCTGAGACATGATGGCTATTAGGATTGACCAGGAGTCAAATGGTGGCGTCTGTAAGAGGACATCTCATACAACAGCCTAACATTATTGACAGTCTTAGGAGTGCAGTGAAGTAAACGCTTGGCCAACTACATAGCTACTTTGCCTTTTATCTCACACAAGTACAGTACATAAGCTTACAACAATTATAATAGATACCCATATCACATTTTCTTCTTGTTCCAATGGTTTTCTTTAATGAAGCTCGTAGCCGCCGCTGCACCACACCCGTAACACTACTTACTAACCAACTGTGTCTCGTAGTGTTCAGTCTCTTTACCTCACACACACACACACACACACACACACACACACACACACGAGTGCATTGTTCCCCCATCACATCACCACACCACAACATCTATCATGACATCAATTTTAGTCCCGCTACCAACACCAGTAAATTTTAGCGAAGTTTACCTTAAATTTACTCTCGTGATTGCTTTCAGTATTCACATATGAGTTCGAAGCTTATCTTTGCCGCTTACTCTGAGGTCTCTACACTAACTACGTGAATAGCTAGTTAAGATTTTATTTGCGACATATGATACAATACTGACACTTGGATTGCTAGTAGTTTTAGTGAGGATATTCTCGATAGAAGCTTCGTGTTTTTGTGTAGAGTGTGGTAAGCCTCTGTAACCTGTGAAATGTCAGGTGCTATTGTGAGACTGGCTATGGGAACCTGTCTTTAGAAATTCCGTATTTTGAAATGCTTCTCTCTCTCACCACGACTATTTCGAGAGGCCACATAGATGAGTAGCTGGTGCTCATGACTGCCTTCCTCCCTTAATAACGCAGAGATCTTGTTAATGTGTCACTGAAGCCATGAAAACACCCTTCAGAACTCGTGTAGTTTCAACTTAGAGGTTTTGAATGTAGCGGTGATGCAGTGTTCCAGTGAACGGTCGTTACTCAGACTACAATGGATGCTTGAAGCGGAATAACTACCGTGTGTGTGTGTGTGTGTGTGGGTGTGTGTTGCGTAACTGAGTATAGTTTGCTGATAACACTTGAAGGTGTCCATGTAGCCTACTAAGCGTTTCAGAGAGTTTGAGGGCACGTTTTTCTAGAATAACTTTGTAAGGAAAACGCATATCATTATGAAATTTTGCCACAGTGTATTTGACACCCTCCCCGAATATCCCAATGTGTCATAAATCGTAAACAGTATATAATGACAACTTCATTGACACCATGCACAAATATCGCCGCCACGGACTCATGGTCCGCAGACGCAATGTCATAAGTGCTAGGCTTAGATTAGGTTACCGACCAGTGTGGCAGGTTTCCCAGGCTGAGGATGTGCCTCACTATTCCACCTGTAAGTTGTGTCACCTTGCCAACGCCAATACCCTCAAACATTATTGTCTCGCGTGCCCCACAGTGAGAGACTTGCTACCACAAGGACAGGATTTAATATTTATATGTAAATATCTCCTGAATGATAACTTGGATTTGATGCTCATGAGACATCAATATTTTGGTGGTTACTAAATGTAAATATTTAAGTTTTCTAATTTGTGTGTGTGTGTGTGTGTGTGTGTGTGTGTGTGTGTGTGTGTGTGTGTGTGTGTCTGGATTCCAGTGTGTCCTGCGAGACATGTTTACTGTTACAAATGTGAATATTTCAGTTTTCTACTTTGCGTGTGTGTGTGTGTGTGTGTGTGTGTGTGAGTCCGTGGCGGCGATATTTGTGCGTGGTGTCAATGAAGCTGTCATAATGCTGTATGGATGGATACAGTATCAGCACGCTCGGTGTTCCTACGATTCACTGTCAGGGCATTAACTGCAGAAAACCGTGTATTTCTGTAGCACCGTAAGGAGGGCGCGGCACACACTACAGGCATGGGGAGACCACACGCAGCCTTAGCAAGACCGTCCACAGTATCATTAGCCATGAGTCCCACGTGAGACGGCACCCATAGAAAGGACACAACTAAAGCACTGTCACGGGCAGTGGCCAGGCCAGCCGACACACACACAGAGAGAGAGAAAGAGAGAGAGAGAGAGAGATAGAGAGGAGGTAGGGGAATACATAGACGGGGAGGGGGAGGGAGGGAGGAAGGAAGGGAGCGAAATATGGGGATGGCGATGGAAGAAAGGGAGGGTAGGAGCAGGGGGAGGGACTATGTGGGTGGAGCTTGTTACTACGTCACAGATAGTACTACGTCACCATTTCTCACCACTTGTCCGTTTCTTCGTGAGGGATAAGTGACTTTATATACTGTTGACGATTCTTGACACATTGGAATATTCGGGGAGGGTGTCAAGTACACTGTGGCAAAATTTCATAATGATATGCGTGTTCCTTACAAAGTTATTCTAGAAAAACGTGCCCTCAAACTCTCTGAAACGCTTAGTAGTTGACTCTTATCGGAGTTTGGAGAGAGAGAGAGAGAGAGAGAGAGAGAGAGATCACCACTCCTCCACTTTCTAATGAACTAAGATTCTCACCGTTACCAAAATACGTACATAATGTAACACTTCTTTTGATGATCTCACATTCACCTCACATTTCACTCAATCTCATCGTGTCTGTGGCACCAACATTATAAATAACTTCCTGAGAATGTTCCCAGCTTTAGTTCATTATTCATTGTGTCCTTTGCTCCTCTTATCAGCTTCACAGTGATGCAATTGTGTGTACAGAGTCATGTTAGTGTGGTGAAATAAGGTGTGATATGATATGGCATGCTGGTGATAGTGTGTATGTTTGTGACAGTGAGTCAATGTAAGGTCAGGGATGAAGTGTGAGTGACAGTGTGGCACAGAGATTGGTGTGTTAGTGTGAGATGAATTAGACGTGACATGCAGCGTGAATGAGTGTGCCACTGAGGGAGAGTGGGGTGATTTGCGTGATAGCGTGAGTCACGGCGGTCGATGCATGGATAGGATGTGGTTCAGAGATTTATCAGCAAGCGGAAATATAGAAGTGTAGGAAACAAAAACAGGAATTCAGGGAAGCAAGGTAATGTGATGGTGAGCGTGAGCGAGTGGAGCGGACACGATGCTCTGCTATGCACTGTGGTGAGTGACTGACTGGCGTGTGGCAGTGCTGAGTGCAGTGCAACCATCACTCAGCGCTGCGTTTGACGCCTTCATCCTCCAGACAGCAATGGCCTTTTATTCCGTGCCGTCTGTTGGCCGTGTGACCCTGTGGCCTCCCACCTCCGTGCTTCGACTGACACGTGGCCAGTGAGGGTCGTGGTGTTGGTGGTCGTGACAGGCCGTCCTGTCACGACGTCTCAATGGTGGAGGGTAGGGGTGGTGGTGGTGTTGTAGTATTCCAGGATGCCAGACCACAGCTGCGTCAGATTCATCCCGCGCAGGTGGAACCATGCCAGCTTGTTGCCCACATCACTCTCATTGAATGCCGCAATGCCGAAGCGCTCATTGGGGATGCCGGAGATTTTGATGCCGCTCTGCTTGGCCAGCAGGCCGGTGATGTACGCGTCGTCCACCCATAGGAACTTCACCGCGGCAGACGCCCGCAGCAACCTGGACACTTCCTTGGTGGGCAGCAGCCATAGGATGCCTTGGCAGAAGGGCGGGTATCGTCTGCCAGGAAACTCCTTTCGCATCACTCTCCAGCGGCCCTTCCTATACACACGCTGCGCCTTCAACAGTCTGCAGTGCAGGTTGTTCCTGTCCTTGCTGTTGTCGAACTCCTCGATGAAGCTCTTCAGGACGTGGGTGTCGACGAGCAGGTCGTCGTCCGCATGGAGCGTCCACGGCACATGGGCACAGTGTTTGTTGACCCAGTAGAGGGCAGAGAGTGCCTTGTATGTTAGGAGGCGATACTGGTCCCCGTAATCACCCTGCGGCGAGATAAGGACGCGTCAATGAGGTTAGAGTTACAAGTACTAGTTACACACCACCAGTACGGACATGCCTTGCCGCTGAGTGTGTCGTCGTGGCCAATGAACGGCTTATATCCAGTGTGGCAAGCCCGGTACAGCCATGCCCACGCCTTCCTTACCTGCACAATGTCATGGTAAAGCTCACTCTCGTGGTTTACAATGTTGCTTTCCTCGGTGCTCTTGGCGCGGCCCACCATGAACACCACCGACATATTGATGACGCTGGAGTTGGCCCAGGTGAGGCGTGTGAGGCTGCGCTGCTCCACCCTCTTGATGGCGGAGTGCACGAACACCACCACCTCCAAGCTGTCGCCCTGCCTTGTGCACGCGTCAGGCTCTTCGATCAGGAAGTGTCGGGGAACGTCTGGCGGCGCACCTATTCGGATTTGGTTGGGCTGGTTTGGGATGTGTGGCTGTGGAAATGTAATATTGCCAGTCATTATAACAGTATAGGTAGAGGAACGACCGTATTCTGAAACGCTTGATCTCTAACCATGACATTCTCAAAGATCACAGTGATGAGAGGCGGGGTTCCCAAGACTGTTTTTCCCGCTATTAATTTGTCACTTTATCTATGAAAAACGCAAAAAATCAGTGTAACATCCACTAGAGGGTTTTGAAAATAGGGAACACAAGGTACATAAGTGTTAATTGGACACACACACACACACACACACCCGGTAGCTCAGTGGTAAGAGCGCTGGCTTCACAAGCCAGAGGACCGAGGTTCGATTCCCCGGCCGGGTGGAGATATTTGGGTGTCTCCTTTCACGTGTAGCCCCTGTTCACCTAGCAGTGAGTAGGTACGGGATGTAAATCGAGGAGTTGTGACCTTGTTGTCCCGGTGTGTGGTGTGTGCCTGGTCTCAGGCCTATCCCAAGATCGGAAATAATGAGCTCTGCGCTCGCTCCGTAGGGTAACGTCTGGCTGTCTCATCAGAGACTGCAGCAGATCAAACAGTGAAGTGAAATACACACACACACACAGCACATTACCTTATTATCCTTAACAGTCTTCTTCACTCTCACTGTTCTTGAGAATTGATGCTGACCCAGACTCACCATCAGCACCATCGTCACGCACATCACCACTATCTTCACCCAAATCAGTCTCCCTGAGAAGTACATTGGTTATTAAGAACACTGGGCGCTGGTGGTAACAATTCGCTTGGACTTGCCTGGCTTCCTGTTTCCTGTGTTATGTGACCGTACCTCCTATTAATAAACACTTTGCCACAAGGGCTAGTTGGAATCTCACGTGTTTTTCCTTCACTTATAGTATAAAATGCTTATCTCTCCCACTAGAATCACGTAAGTACCTTGAAAACTCCGATAGTTTCTACTAAAACATGTTAAATAAATAATGTGACTTGAAATCTTTATGACTTGAATCCTCTTAACAGGGAGATTTAAAGACATGATTTTGAGTAAACTGTCTGACTTAATCTTAATGAACTTGAAGCTTTAGTGGCTTATCATTCATGTCTTTTGCGTTGCCTTAGCCACTGTAACCTTTGGCATTCCACTCATGTGAAATTTCAGTAGTTAGTACATATACAACTCAATTACTAGTTTTCACTGTCTAGTTACTCAAAAAGTCACCATTCTTCACTAAATATGTACACAGCAAGACTCTCATTGGTTGCCTTGTTTGCAATAACTCCACTAATACCAAATACCCCTTCTGTCTCCATCCCCTCCTACTTATCCTTCTGTACTTACGTCTATACATTGCCCACTTGAAGCTCTCACAACGATTCACTATTCGGATATTATTTTCACTCGTCGACTCGCTTATTTAACCACGTCACCTCGTTGTCTTGTCTCGCCTCAGTCAACGTAGTAGATTATTTACTGCGTCTTATTAGTTAGTGGTGGTGTGAGAGGCAGTAGTGATGGTTGTAGATCGTGGTAGGACATTACACAGCTACACAACTGGAAATGAGTGATAGTACTGCCTGTTTTGTGATATAAGCCACCATCGTTTCCTTATCTGATAAATGACGAGAGAGAGAGAGAGAGAGAGAGAGAGAGAGAGAGAGAGAGAGAGAGAGAGAGAGAGAGAGAGAGAGAGAGAGATACGTTGCAACACTGACGTATATGAAAAGCTTGTTAAACCTCATCGATTTATTTCATACTGGACGAACAAAACACGTCACACTAAATCTGGAATAAAAAGAGAATAAAAATCTTACATGTTCAGTAATACAGAACACCAACACTGAATTCTTGTGACAAATGCAAGGCGTCAAGTGGAAATGCGAGTAACACCATATGAGAGATGGCTACATCTTTGTGGCTGCAATTTGACTTCATTATTCCATGAAGTGCATGAAATGTTTTATGAGTCTCTCTCTCTCTCTCTCTCTCTCTCTCTCTCTCTCTCTCTCTCTCTCTCTCTCTCTCTCTCTCTCTCTTCACACACACTTCACTGGCTTTTAACATGCAGAAGTATAACTGAATATGTCATTGTGAATGACAAGGTCATGTTTTTTATAGCGTAATCTCTCAGTCCCACATAAAGTATATACCTAGAAACAATTTTTTTTCCATTTTCTTTTGTAAGATTGCAGGAAATGCTTGAACTTCTTACGAGAGCTGATTGTTAATTCAAATTGTTTCTTTCACTTTACTCACTTCACAAGAAACTTTCACATCACTTCGAAAAGATATGATTGATTTTCTTCAAGTTCCTTATACATTTCCTAGGAAACGTACTCACTTACAAAAGATAGAATGAAAAAGTTGATTCTCCACCAAAACAGCATAATACAAGGCTGCTTTCCAGAGATCAACGCATCATTCCACGCTCAAGTCATCCACCGACACACACACCTCGACTGTTACCCTATCAAAGGAATCAATAACACTCGGTAACCGTCCATGTGTGAAGTGTGGCTACGGTGACCCGGAGACGCGATAGTGGTGTAATATACGAGGCCACTGCAACGATCTTTTCTTTAGATGCACCCAGACCATGTTGGTACCCACCTGCGCTGAGGCCATGGTGGCTCCACCTTTAAGGTTCTTGATGTCATGAATGGAGATGTTAGCTTTGATGGCCATGAATCCTGTGACATAAGCATCGTCCACCCACATAAACTTAACATGGGCGGACGCTTGCAGGAGTATAGACACCTGTGTAGTAGGGAGCAGCCAGAAGAACCCTTCGCAATATGGAGGGTAGTGCTTGAGTGCTAATTCACTGGGCGATACGCTCCATTTCCCTTTTCTCTTTACTGGCTGCTTCACGAGTTTCCTGCAGTGGAGTTTATCTCTGTCCTTGCTCCCGTTTTGTCCCTGGATGAACTGCCGAAGGCGGAAGGTGTCTATGAGAATGTCGTCGTCAGCATGGACGGTCCAGGGCACGTGGGCGCAGTGCTTGGTGATCCAGTACAGGGAAGAGAGCGCCTTGTAACTCAGCAGGCGGTAGTAGTCGGCATAGTCACCCTGCGTGTTGGAGAAAAGAAAGAAGTTAGTACAGTGTGTTTCCATATTTATTTTGCTTACCATTTGGTGATTTTTTACAGCTTCAGAAACCTATGTTGGGATTGAAGTAGTGAAGCCTTTCGCCATTAATCTTCCTAATATGAATAAAATCGTCTTATCATACAAAAAAACTCAAGGTAAAAAATGTGTCCCACTACTGAACCTGCCCCACGTGCCTGAGGACCCAAAGAAGCACAGACTCACTTGCACTATATCGTGATGGACGAAGCTCTCCCTCTCAATCAATTCCTGCTCGTGTCTGTTCTTGGAGCGGCCCACCATGAACATTACCACCATTCTGAGGGCGGTAGAGTTAGCCCACGTTCGCCTCGTCTCCCGTCTGTGCTCCACTCTACTAATGGCGGAGTGCACATACGCCACCAACTCCACGTCTTTGATCCTGTGGCAAGCTGTGGCCTCCTCCAGCAGGAATCGTGTGGGAATGTCCGCTGGCTGGTCTGGTCTTGTCATGTTCGGGAACTCTGGCAAGTAGATCTGGACAGAGAGACATGATGTAGAGCCTCAGTAGACAATCAGTAAACTCTCAGTAGATCCTGTTCTGAGGTCTTAATCCGGTAGTGATGATAAGGGAGTAAGACCCATACTATACGAGCGTCTAAAACGCCGCGTCTGTGCTGCTAACGCCTCCCTGTATTTTATCTTAATCTAGACGGGGTGTTGAAAGCGCGGTGTTTTAGAGACCGCGGAAGCTCTATTCGTGCTATGTATGTCGTTTTCTGAGCACTACTGCTTGGGACATAGTACAAGATGGATGTCGTGCAAACAGGATGTATTTTGGCGCTTCATCTTTTGCAAGAGTGGCATGAACACCATGAAAGAAAAAAAAAAGACGTTGGGGTACTAATCCCGTTTTAGCCAATCGCCTATCAACAGGACAGTTCTACATAATGTTTGAAAAGCATAGAATGTATCCCGACAAGTTTTTCAGTATTACAGAATGTCAGTGACATCATTTGATGAACTTCTGTGTTTAGTATGCGAGAAAATAAGGAAAAATGATACAGTTATGAAGAAAAGTATTCTTCCTGCCGAGAGACTCGTTATTACATTGAGGTGAGTAATAATATACTAAATCAATGTCACTACTAATCTACGCCGCGGCAGAACTGCCGTGAAATGTACAGTATAGTATGACAAGCGCTGAAAACGTTGCGCCACCAACGCCTTCAGATTCTCTAGCAGCGCCGGACGTACGATCAACGCCGACTACCCAAGCGCTACAAACGCTTGTATAGACTGAAAATTTGCTTTCCATTCATTAATGTTGATTATTTTCATTAGCGTTAACGTTGCGTCAGACCTGTTGCGTTGTAAACGCTCGTATAGTATGGGTCAAAGAAAAAAGGAGCAAATGATAACAAAATAATAAGAATGAAGCAAATAATGTAAAATAAAATTTTCACAATGACAATGAAGTAAAAAAAGGAGTAAATGAGAACAAAAAATTTAAATGAAGGAAATTATGTAAAAATAAAAGGTTATTATGATAATGAAGTAAAACAATGAAAAAAGAACAAAAAAGAAGAATAGAGAACATAATGTAAAATAAAAAAAATACCATGATAATAAACTAAGAAAGGAGTAAAGAAGAACAGAAAAGAAGAAGAACGCAAGAAAACAATGAGAAATGAAACCGCACCTGATGAGTGGTGAGGCTTAGAGGTGTGGACTTGACCTTGATGGCGCTGGTAGGGGCTCTGGTAGGGGCGTGCTGGTGGTACAGGGCGAGGACCGCCATCCCCACCACCACGACACTCACCACCAACCGTACAGCCGCTGCGCATCTCGACCCTGGAACAAAATTAATGTAACCAGTCATGCTTTCAAGTTTCTGATATTTTTCCTACTTTTTTTTTTTTTATGTAAGAGGGAAATCCGGCAAAGGGCAAAAATGAAAAATAAAATAATGTATATATATATATATATATATATATATATATATATATATATATATATATATATATATATATATATATATATATATATATATATATATATATATATATATATATATGAGAAGACCAACTGCGGTAATGGTCTCTAGGAAAAGTTAACCTCTTCAGTACGGAGACGCATTTTTACCTTGAGTTTTGGGTACCATTAGAGGATTTTATTGACATTAGGAAGGATCTATGGAGGTCAAAAAATCAATGGCTAGAATCTTTACTATTTGAATCCCCCACATAAGTTTCTGAAGCTGTATAAAATCACCAGATAGTAAACATAATAAGTATGAAAACACCTCGTGGTACTGAAGAAGGTAAATAGATACTTAAAAGGTTCTGAAATGGTTAGATAGATACTGAATAGGTATTGAAGGGGTTGAATAGGTAGTTTGAAGGGGACTCCGAAGATGGTATAATTTTTCTTTTCTTTCCTTTTTTTTTTTTTTTTGTCAATTTTAGAGTTTGCCTGAAGACTGTGTGTGTAGACAGCTCTATACATGGCTTGTTTCTTTGTTTGCGTTGATTCAATGACTGAGTTGTTTGGTTGAGTGGTTTTCTTGTTTATCTGTTTGTTTACGTATGTATTGACTGCTTGAGTGAGTGAGTATAGTACAGGAATCATCATAAGAGTTATTTCTCTGCTTTTTCTTATTATTTTTTTTACTTTCTTCTTTCCTGAGATCATTTAACTCCTTCAAAACTAGGACGCATTTTTACCACGAGTTTTTGACTGTTTGAGTGAGCGAGCGAGTGAGTGAGTGAGAAAGTGTGTGAGTGAGTGAGAGAGTGGGTGAGTGAGTGATGGATTTACATTTCCGGAAACTCTTTTATTACTAATACCACAGGAGAGAGAGATAGAGGGAGGAATAGAGGAAAAAAACGATAGACTCACCACAATATAATTTCCTGATCATCTTTTCTGCTGGCATTTCGTTCACGGATGATCTTGAATTACAGTAAATAGTTTCACACTTATCACTACTCTCACTCTCTCTCTCTTTCTCTCTCTTTCTCTCGCTTTGAACAATTAAGCCACTTTATCTAACAATATTGGTAGAATAACACTTTTTCTTCACCACACCTCCAAAACATAATCAATATAACACGAATATCACCAAATATCACCACAGTAATAATAGTAAATGCCAAATTCACACTCGTCACACTTGTCAGCACACTAGTCACTCCCTCATCAGTCCTAAAAGGTGAGGGAGTCAAGGTGTGTGAGTGTGAGTGTAGAGAAAGAGAGAGATAGAGAACAGTTGCGTCCTCCTTTTATGCTGTTCGTAACAAGACTGAGGGAATCCTGAACCACTATCAACATTTTCCTGAGTATCTTATTCAATTTTTCGACATTTTGTTTTGATTATCTTGTTTTTTCTTTTTCTCATTTTTTTTCCTTTCGTTTCTATTTTTTCTTTTTTTTCTTTTTTTCTTGTCTTTCCTTTTGTGTGTTTCTTCTTTTCTTTTCCTATTATATATATATATATATATATATATATATATATATATATATATATATATATATATATATATATATATATATATATATATATATATATATATATATATATATATATATATATATATATATATATATATATAGAGAGAGAGAGAGAGAGATCTATATATGTACTGAATTAGTTAGTTTAGTCAATAAACGAGTAGGTGAGATCATTAACAAGTGTCTCTCTCTCTCTCTCTCTCTCTCTCTCTCTCTCTCTCTCTCTCTCTCTCTCTCTCTCTACTACTACTACTACTACTACTACTACTACTACTACTACTACTACTATTACTATTGCAACAATAACTACAGCTACTATTACAAAAACAAGAACAACTGCTACTTCTACTACTACTACTACTACTACTACTACTACTACTACTACTACTACTACTACTATTTTGACCTCTTTTCAATAGCCAGTGGTGGTGGTGAGGTGTGGTAGAAATGCGATTGTGGCGAACAGTGAGTCTGGATGTGTCTAAATAGTACTGGCATTCTGAAGTCACTGTTATCAGACAAAGGAAGTGGGAAATATTCTTTTGTCCTCCTTAAAATTTACATCGTTTTCTATTTTACGCAGTATTCGTATTTTAGGGGGGTGTCTAAACTAAAACTGTAATACTTGTTTAATTGTATACTTTTATCTATGCAAGAGGGGAAGCTGGCCAAGGGCAATAAAAAGACCAACTTGATTGCCAGTTCCCTTTAAGATTAGTAGTGTTAGCCAACAGTCTGAGATAAATGTCTTGAAATGTACCTATTTAATTTATATATATTTTTTTTAATTATACGTGGGCATTTCACGGGAATTCATGGGTTAAAGGAGATACTTTTTTGGGTACCGCCTATCTCAAAGCCCACCAGCTAGGAAACCGTTGCCCTGAGTGAGGAAGCCCAAACTACACTCGGACCGTAGACAGGATTGGAACCCATGTTACTACTACTCATGAACGGATAGACACGATGAAAGCAGGAAATATAGGAACCTTAATTAACGAAGTACAATATTTTCAAACACTGCCACGCCTTCAGTACTTTCAAGAGGCCTTAGTTGAAATGAGAAGAGTTGATAAGGGTGGTTTTGATGGTGTCAGTGAAATATTAACAAACTTTATACATTTTTCAACTAGAGGAATATTTGAGAGGTCGGTTGATCATCCCTGTGGCTTTTGAATTATAGTTGTGATGAGGGAATGCAGTGTTTGAGGATACCAGTTAAAGTTGTGAAGGTGAATCAGTGTGTCTGGTGTTGCAACATTATAGTTATCTGATGGGATACTGTTCACGAAAACCAGATGGTGTGTGTGTGTGTGTGTGTGTGTGTGTGTGTGTGTGTGTGTGTGTGTGTGTGTGTGTGTGTTTGTGTGTGTGTGTGTGTGTTTCTTATTTCTATGTTATTTTCTTGATATATCATTTTCCTTTCCTAGGATATTTTTTTTTTGTGCGCATTTTTGTTTGCTTATTGAAATTGCATTTTTTATCTTTCTTTTTTCCTAATATTGGTTTTGTTGTTAGCTGATATTAAAGAAAAAAATCGTCGTTTGTGTGTGTGTGTGTGTGTGTGTGTGTGTGTGTGTGTGTGTGTGTGTGTGTCGAAGTGCATGCGTGTAACCTTGCAGTCTTCACACACCTGTGGGACACAACAGGTGTGAAAGCACACTGCAAATCAACACGTGAACTTATCACTATTATATATTGGCACTCACCTTGCGTTCATCCTTATTGCTGCAACTCGCCGCGCCCTTCAACATGAAAGTCTCCCTGGTCATCCTACTCGCGGCTGCTGCGTCTGTGGCACATGGTAAGTATTAAAGTTAAGTCACTCCAATCTACCTCTGGGTGGTGGACGGCGCATTGATCACATAACATAGTAAGCAAACACAGGAAACTGCAATAAGACAGTCGCGGTCCGTGTCTGTCTATCAGCTGATCCATCAATTAGTCTGATCTTGAAGCTCACTGCTGACTCTGCTCTGACAATCGTGACTACAGAGCTATGAAAGTCAACCTGCCCGTGAAAATAGTTGTGGTGAGAGAGCAAAGCGTTTCTGAATATACTGATAGATAAATAGATGTTTATTGACTACAGTTTTAACAGTGAATTACACTAATAGTAACATACCATCACATAATTCAGCATCTCGACCCTTCTGGCTCTCCCGGCAGGGCTTGTGTACAGGAGTGACGGCTGCCCAGAACCATACGAGCGCCTGGATGACGCGCGCTGTATCCTGGCGGATCCCTTCAAGGCGAAGCAATACACTGAGGCCATCGACTACTGCAACAGTCACGGCGGGGACCTGCTCACTTACGACAACTGCGACGACTTGCTGCTCATATGGGACTTCATACACAGTGATGGTGTGTGTGTGTGTATGGTGTGTGTGTGTGTGTGTGTGTGTGTGTGTGTGTGTGTGTGTGTGTGTGTGTGCTGAAATGGGAGGACTCGAACCATTAGTACTAGTCTCTCTCTCTCTCTCTCTCTCTCTCTCTCTAGTCGCCATACTCAAGCCTCTCTCCTCCCCTACAGCGACTCTAGCGGCCAAATCATACTGGCTTGGGGCGACGGACCAGGCGGAGGAAGGCAAGTGGGTCTTCACACACAACCAAGCGGCCGTTCCGATGGGCAATCCTTTCTGGAAGCACGACCAGCCTTCCACCAGCACCTCCTACAACTGTGCCTCCCTTAGTTCTGCTGCTGATCACCGCTGGATCGACCTCTCCTGTACCTCCTCCGCCAACACCATCTGCCTGCGTGAAGGGTAGTACTGACTGCTAACTGCTGACGTGCTAAGCTTCTGAAAGACACTAAAAGAAGCCCCGCATTCTTCTTTCACTAATAATCATGTTTCCTTACTTTATTTTCCAAAGACAGAAACAACGATGAGAGTTACGAAGGAGTATTAGTATTGTGGGCCGCTTCAACACTAACACTAAAGCCTTCCACAGTCTTCATTCACCAGTAGTAATGTTATCTTATATTTTAATCCACTCATTGCTATTTGACATATCTATCCATAACCACTAACCACTGAGACATTTTTATCTTATTGTACAGCAACCTACACACATCATAGAGGCTAGAAACTGCAAATCCTGCCCTTGTAATTCTCTTCTTCCCTGCTGACACTTACAAAAATCACACACATTGTTCATCGTGTCAAGGATTGTTGTGTACAGCAGGGAATGGATCTCTAGGCTCTGGTTAAGGTATTATGAAATGAACATCACCCGACACGTTTCCACACACCGACTCCTTTGTTGAATTGTAAGTTGTAGCATGGAAAATAAAACTCGTGTGTGTGTATTGGATGATATTTGTGATAATACTTTTATTTCTGAGTATTGTCCCTTTTATAATATGAGTAAGTACCGCTGGAAGAAATAGTAGTATATGTATAGGGTTTTATAATTGCCTAATAATAATAAACTTGGCAGATAACTTAGGTAAAAGAGGGATATTTTCTTTCCCCTCGTCCTCTTGTACATTGTGAGACTCGCTGTGTTGTTGTCAGTGTCCTTACTCACCGCGCCACACACTTCAAGAAAAAAAAAAAAAATTGAATAAAAAATCTTGTCTTAGAATGGAAATGAGTCGACGGTCTGAATTCTTTCCCTCATTACGTTGCTCCCAATAACGTTTCCACTCTCCCTTCCTATACATTACAAAATACTTAGAGAGGGAAGCGTGTATCACTGTATTTTGTGACGGTGATAAGTGAAATAAGGTAAAGGAAGACGAAAAAAGCGTGTAACTTCATACTGTGACGGTAAAAATAAAGATAAAATATAGAAAGAAAAGAAAAGAAAGTATAGAAACGGATATCACTTTATTCTGTGACGATGATAAGTGAATTAATGGAAAGGGAGAAAAATAAAGCTTGTATCTTCATATTGTGGTGATTGTAAAGAGCAAAAAAGTAAACAGATAGGAGGCGAAAATATAGAAACGTATATCACTTCATTCTGTGACGGGAATAAGTACGAAAAACAGAGAAATAAAACAAAAAGATGTGGTAATACCTTCGCTTAGAAACATTTCACCTTAAGTACTAAATATCAGTCTTTTGGCATCACACAGCAGGAGACTCACCTCAGCACTCACTGAGCACCCACTTTAAGGCACAAGGCACATACAGAAGTGTCTATTACCTCACAATAACAACTCACACTCTCTTCACGTGTATCTGCACATCGCCCATCTTTTTTCAGGCCGGCACCACATTTTTCATTCTTTTCCTTATCTTTTCTCCACTTGTTATGTGTTCTTGTACCTTCCTCGATAATTTTTCCTTTTTTCTGTTTTTTGCGTCGCCTCAGATAACAGCAATGACAGTTTTCATGGACGTTGCTGTTTTTTTCAAGGGTTTTTAGGATTGTAGTGATTATTTAACAAGGATTCTGCAACACTTAAGAAAACCTAACTAATTTCTGTAGCCTCTAAACACAAGTCCTGATGAAAAATTTAAGGTTTAAGCCCCATATTCTGAAACACTTCCGCGCCGCACCTTCACTGTTTTCAAAGGGCTCTAGTTGAAGTGACACCGGTTTTTAAGGATGTTTCTGTAATTCTAGTGACATATTAACAAGTTTCCTGCATTATTAATAGGATAGATACTCTTTAGAACTCGCCTTTAGAAATCTGTGGTCTTTGAAAATGGTCGCGGTGAGAGAGGAAAGCGTCTCTGAATATCGGGCTTTTTTTTCACTCACTGCCGTCACTAGAAGCTTCGTTTTCTTTCCTCCCATGGCTGTAAAATGGAAGGCGACTACATCCTTGCCTTGTGTAGAGGGCTTTTGCTTCACTGCCTCATTTGCGGCTTGTTTGGTGCTGCCCCGAACATGAAGCAGTGACGATACCCTGTGTACGTAGTGCTGAAGTTTCCTCGTCAGCCGCTGTTTTGTTCGTCAGTTGCTCACATTTTCAGAGGTATGGCACAGTAATGTCTTTTCTCTATACGACTCCATATTTCTGAGAGGTTAAATGCCCCTTGTCAGTCACTGTTGTATTCGTTTAAGCAAATTTTCAAAGATACATAGCTTAGTAGTGCCCTCTCCACCCACCTCCTCGTCCTCCTCCTCTTCATTTTCTTCTATACAACGCTGCACTTAACCTGGTCCAGAGCGTTACGTCCCCTTGTCAGCCACACTGTTCATGATGCCTGTGGTGGAAGGGCTAATAGACTCCACGATAAGCGAGAGACAATCCAAACTAGAGGTGGATGTCGCTCCGCCGCCGCCGCCTCCTGCCACGCCGCCGCTGCCGCTCTGGTCGTGTCCTGCAACGGAAGGAAGGGAAGGGTCAGTGTGTGGCTGTTTGTGGGTGTTTGGTATGGTATGATGGTATGGTTGATATAGGGTTATGGTGCTGTATTGTTGCTATTGTTGTTTTGTAGGACATAAGCTGAACAAGGGAACTACTACTACTACTACCACTACTACTACTACTACTACTACTACTACTACTACTACTACTACTACTACTACTACTACTGCTACCACTATCATAATTATCAGAATTTTGACGCTAGGTTTGCAGAAAGGAAGGAAAGGAAGGAAAGACGAGTTTATTCCCGTGTGTGTGTGTGTGTGTGTGTGTGTGTGTGTGTGTGAGTTTGGGAACAGCACTTAGGGGACAGAGTGTGTTTGGGGGACGTGGGAATTTCATTATGGGAGACAGAAGTTCTAAAGCAAAGAAGAAGGTGAGGAGAAAAGACGGGAAACTAGAAAGAGAAGAGACGAAAGATTGAGAGACGGACATGCAGAATGTGTGAAAAAGGAGAGGAGAGATAGACAAGAAAGAATAGATGAGAGATTAAGAGAAGAAGAGTAGGTGGAAAGAAGAGGAAGACGAGGAGAGAGAGATATAGGAGAAAGAGAAGACAGAATAGAAGAAACGAAAGAATCCGGGAGAGGCAAATTAGATAAAGATAAGGAAAGGAAAAAAAAAAACTTCTGGGAGTGGCAAGATTGTAAAAGTTGTAGGAAGAAGAGAGTATGAAACTTTGAAGAGAGAAAAAAATAAAAGTACCCACACACGTTGCTAAAAGGGAGGAGGAGGAGGAGGAGGAGGAGGAGGAGGAGGAGGAAGAGGAGGTAACGGTTCTTCCTCTTCCTGATAAATGCTGCGGCTTAACACTTCCCTTCCCTCCCCTTTTTTCCCTCCCTTCCTTCCCTCACCCTCTCACTCTCCCCTCCTTTCCTCCATCTCGTCTCCCTTCCTCGTGGGTGTCTCTGCTTAACTCTCTCTCTCTCTCTCTCTCTCTCTCTCTCTCTCTCTCTCTCTCTCTCTCTCCCATTATCTAACGCCTAACTACTTTATTTCTATTTATTTTTTTCCTAATACATATTTTTCTCAATAAACGAATGTAAATAACCACAGAAATTCATCATTAGTTTTATTATTCCACTATTTACTTACTAATCTCCACATTTTTTGAAGCTTTTTATATTCCGAAGTACTAAAAACATGTATTATTTCATTATTTACTTTTATTACGAAGGAGAAATGTAAGAAATCCTACATTTTTTCGAGTTTTTATATCTCAAACCACTAAAAATGTTTATTATTGCACTGTTTATTTCTATCATGTCGGAGAAGAGTAACGGATCTCTATATTGTTGGAAGTCTTTCACATTCAGCTATTTACTTATGTTACGACGGAAAATTACTATAAAAAAATCAAATAAAAAAAATCACTACATTTTTCGAACGTTTTTACATCCCAAACCACAAAAAAACGATTATTATAATTTTTCCTGCATAAAAACAATAATTTCACTATTTATCTATATTACGACGGAGAAAAGTTACTAATATTTCCCCTTTTTAATCTTTTTACCTTCCAAACCACTAATAACTTCCTCAATATCACGCAGGGCTCCACAAATACTCTGGAATCTAAACACCAACGCTGGCAGAAATATTTGAGTAGTCCCCGTCACGCCATCTCGTCGCCCTGCTAAGCCCTGTGTCTAATAAGGTCGCTTCCCGGTGGCAGGCGTCCCTCGGGGTGTGTTTATGTGGCTTTAATGGAATATATAGAGGAAGGCTGCACCGTCCCCCGCAAACCGTACCTCACCAGGGGATTACTCCTTCAAGGGGGATTACTGGTGGTCTAAGAGTGTCCTGGTGGTGGTGGTGGTGGTGGTGATGGTGGTGGTGGTAGTAGAAAGAGGAGTAAAGAGCTTGTTGTTGTTGTTGTTTTGTTGTTGTGTTGGTGGTAATAGTAGTAGTAGTAGTAGTAGTAGTAGTAGTAGTTCAGTCAAGTTACTGTCACTCTCTCTCTCTCTCTCTCTCTCTCTCTCTCTCTCTCTCTCTCTCTCTCTCTCTCTCTCTCTCTCTCTCTCGAAACCAACACACAGCCTTCAGATAAGTCAAAACAACACCAAAACTCTCTCTCTCTCTCTCTCTCTCTCTCTCTTACATACTTTTACTGAGGCCTTAGCAAAGAAATGGTAGGTCTTAATCTCTCTCTCTCTCTCTCTCTCTCTCTCTCTCTCTCTCTCTCTCTCTCTCGTGACGCGCTATTGGCTGAAAATTACCTCAAGATGTTTTATAATTCGCCAGTGGGAGTTGAATTTACTTTATGGCCATCCCTTAAACTTTTTCCTTCCATTACTGCTCCATTTGCTAAGGGAAGAGCAGGAAAGGGGATTAAAAAAAAGGGAACAAGAAGAGGGGAGTAAAAGAACGAGTGAGAGAGAGAGAGAGAGAGAGAGAGAGAGTAGACAGGAGAAATTAAGTGAAAATAATGTGTTTTTACGGAAGATTCATTGGTGTTTTAGTTACAGAGAGAGAGAGAGAGAGAAAGAGAGAGAGAGAGAGAGAGAGAGAGAGAGAGAGAGAGAGAGAGAGAGAGAGAGAGAGAGAGGTAAAAAGAGGATTATATCACCACCCCTTCCCCTCAGTCTCTTGGCACTTGAATGGTTGTACAAATATGTAAACAAACTTACTATATCTACTTCTTGCTACATCTCGCCTTGTTTTTGCCCCGCCATCTTGCGAGAGAGAGGGAGAGGGTGAGGGTGAGGGTGAGGGTGAGGGTGTGAGGGTGACGGAGAGGGTGAGAAGGAGGGAATGGAGGAAGGAAAGGGTTAAAATGAAGGAAAATGTAGAAATGTTGATGTTTTGAAGGAAAGACTAAAGGAGAATTTGACTTTTTTGTTTCACTTGTTTTGTTTGCTCGATTCTCTCTCTCTCTCTCTCTCTCTCTCTCTCTCTCTCTCTCACCTGGCTACCACGTGAAGTGCTCATAAAGGCTCCTCCTCCTCCTCCTCCTCCTCTTCCTCCTCCTCGTAAACGGAGTGGAATTCTTTTCAAGTTGTATTCACGACTAGTTTTCATGACTTTGAGTGTGTGTGTGTGTGTGTGTGTGTGTGTGTGTGTGTGTGTCTCTCTCTCTCTCTCTCTCTCTCTCTCTCTCTCTCTCTCTCTCTCTCTCTTTTCAGCTACATTTCCAAACTGTCTTTTCCTTGCCTTTTGCTCCTCCTCCTCCTCCTCCTCCTCCTCCTCCTCCTCCTCCTCCTCCTCCTCTTCCTCCTCCTCCTCCTCCTCCTCCTTTCGAAGTATCATATGGCAAGCAAATGAGACAAACCCCACCCACTGGATTACCGCTCTCTCTCTCTCTCTCTCTCTCTCTCTCTCTCTCTCTCTCTCTCTCTCTCTCTCTCTGTGTGTCCTTGTTTTATTATTTTTCCATCTGTCTTCATTATTCATCTTGCTTTCATCTTCTCCACTCCTTCTTCCTCCTCTTCTTTTTCTTCCTCCTCCTCCTCCTTCTCCTCCTCCTCTTCTTCTCTTTTAAGTCTTCCCTAATCACTCATCATCGTATTAGAAAAGCCATCATCACCTCTCTCTCTCTCTCTCTCTCTCTCTCTCTCTCTCTCTCTCTCTCTCTCTCTCTCTCTCTGTCACTCGTGTTTACAAAGATAACAAGCTGAGATAATAATACCAAGAAAGGAGGAGAAGGAGGAGGAGGAGGAGGGGTAGTAGGAGGAGGAGGAGGGGTAGTAGGAGGAGGAGGTGAAGTTTAACCGAAACATCTCTCTCTCTCTCTCTCTCTCTCTCTCTCTCTGTTCGTTCA